>NC_053025.1:86187873-86378531 GCF_003073215.2 Triticum urartu | reverse complement strand
AGGTTTATACAATGTTTGCTAGAAACTTGTATTTACAAGAAAGTGAGTGGGAGCACTACAACATTTCTAATAAGTATATGTGGATGACATATTGTTGATCCGAAATAATGTAGAATTTCTGGAAAGCATAAACGGTTGTTTGAAGAGTTATTTTCAAAGGAAGACCTGGATAAAGCTGCTTACATATTGGGCATCAAGATCTATAGAGATAGATCAAGACGCCTGATGATACTTTCAAAGAACACACACCTTGACATGATTTTGAAGGAGTTCAAAATAGATTAGTCAAAGAAGGGATTCTTACCTGAGTTGTAAGGTGTGAAGTTGAGTAAGACTCAAAGCTTGACCACGGTGGAAGAAAGAGGAAGGACGAAGGTCGTCCCCTATGCTTTTGTCATAGGCTCTATACGGTATGCCATGCTGAGTACCGCACCTGATGTGTGCCTTGCCACATGTCTGGCAAGAGGGTGCAAAGGTGATCTAGGAGTGGATCACCAGATAGCGGTCAAAATTATCCTTAGAGGAATAAGGAAATGTTTCTCGGTTATGGAGGTGATAAAGAGTTCGACGTAAAGAGTTACGTCGATGCAATCTTAACACCTATCAGATAGCTCTAAGTAGAGATACCGGATACGTATAATGGAGCAACAATTTGGAATAGCTCCAAGTGGAACGTGGTAGCAGCATCTACGATATGACATAAAGTTTTGCGAAATACATAGGGATCTGAATATTGCAGACCCGTTGACTACAACCTCTCTCACAAGCATAACATGATCAAACCCAGAACTCATTGAGTGTTAATCACATAGTGATGTGAACTAGATTATTGACTCTAGTAAACTCTTTGGATGTTGGTCACATGGCGATGTGACCTGTGAGTGTAAATCACATGGCGATGTGAACTAGATTATTGACTCTAGTGCAAGTGGGAGACTGTTGGAAATATGCCCTAGAGGGAATAATAAATTAGTTATTATTATATTATATTTCATTATTCATGATAATCGTTTATTATCCATGCTAGAATTGTATCGATAGGAAACTCAGATACATGCATGGATACATAGACAACACCATGTCCCTAGTAAGCCTCTAGTTGACTAGCTCATTGATCAAAAGATGGTTACGGTTTCCTGACCATGGACATTGGATGTCGTTGATAATGGGATCACATCATTAGGAGAATGATGTGATGGACAAGACCCAATCCTAAGCCTAGCACAAGATCGTGTAGTTCGTATGCTAAAGCTTTTCTAATGTCAAGTATCATTTCCTTAGACCATGAGATTGTGCAACTCCCGGATACCGTAGGAGTGCTTTGGGTGTGCCAAACGTCACAACGTAACTGGGTGGCTATAAAGGTGCACTACGGGTATCTCAGAAAGTGTCTGTTGGGTTGGCACGAATTGAGACTGGGATTTGTCACTCCGTGTAACGGAGAGGTATCTCTGGGCCCACTCGGTAGGACATCATCATAATGTGCACAATGTGACCAAGGAGTTGATCACGGGATGATGTGCTACGGAACGAGTAAAGAGACTTGCCGGTAACGAGATTGAACAAGGTATCAGGATACCGACGATCGAATCTTGGGCAAGTATCGTACCGATAGACAAAGGGAATTGTATACGGGATTGATTGAATCCTTGACATCGTGGTTCATCCGATGAGATCATCGTGGAGCATGTGGGAGCCAACATGGGTATCCAGATCCCGCTGTTGGTTATTGACCGGAGAGTTGTCTCGGCCATGTCTGCATGACTCCCGAGCCCGTAGGGTCTACACACTTAAGGTTCGATGACGCTAGGGTTATAGGGAATAGATGTACGTGGTTACCGAATGTTGTTCGGAGTCCCGGATGAGATCCTGGACGTCACGAGGAGTTCCGGAATGGTCCGGAGGTAAAGATTTATATATGGGAAGTCATCATACGGTCACCGGAATAATTCGGGGGTTTACTGGTATTGTACCGGGACCACCAAAGGGGTTCCGGGGGTCCACCGGGAGGGTCCACCTGCCCAGGAGGGCCCTATGGGCTGTGTGTGGAGAGGGACCAGCCCCTTAGTGGGCTGGGCGCCTCCCCCCTAGGGCCCATGCGCCTAGGGTTTTGGGGAACCCTAAAGGGGGGTGCCCCCCTTGCCTTGGGGGGCAAGGCAACCCCCCTAGCCGCCGCCCCCTCCTCAGATTGGATCTGAGGGTGCCGGCCCCCCTCTCCCTTGCCCCTATATATCTGTGGGGGTGGGAGGGAAGCCGCACCCAAGTTCTAGCGCAGCCCTCCCCCTCTCCCAAGTCCTCCTCCTCTCCCGCGGTGCTTGGCGAAGCCCTGGAGGATTGCCACGCTCCTCCTTCACCACCACCCCGTCGTGCTGCTGCTGGATGGAATCTTCCCCAACCTCTCCTTCTCCCCTTGCTGGATCAAGGCGTGGGAGACATCACCGGGCTGCACGTGTGTTGAACGCGGAGGCGCCATTGTTCGGTGCTTAGATCGGAATCAACCGCGATCTGAATCGCTGTGTGTACGACTCCTTCATCCGTGTTCTTGCAACGCTTCCTCTTAGCGATCTACAAGGGTATGTAGATGCACTCCCCTTCCCCTCATTGCTAGATTACTCCATAGATTGATCTTGGTGATGCGTAGAAAATTTTAAATTTCTGCTACGATCCCCAACATGCCTTACCCGCCGCTATCTTCTTCATTGCATCGACCTCCTGGAGGGCCTTCTGGGCCTCGGCCTTGGCACTCTTTGCGCTCTCGAGGGCCGCGGCAAGCTCAGACTCCCACGTCTTTGAGTCAAGCTCCAACGCCTCGTGCTTCGCCATGAGAGCCTGGAGCTCTTGTTGCACCTCGCCCACCCGAGCCTCGTGCTTCTCTCGCTCGGTGCGCTCCTTGGCCGCTTTATCTTCGGCCTTGGTTAGCACTTGCTTCAGGGTCGCCACCTCGGTCGTGGCCCCTGGCAAACATACGATGATCTTGTCATTTTGCAATCGTGTCCTCTTTTATATATACATATCTATAGACAGGGTATTACGTACCCTTGTTCTCCTCGAGCTGCCTCTTGGCAAGTCCGAGCTCTTTCCTGGACCCCTCGAGGTCCTGCTTCAGTACGGCGACCTCCGCAGTCAGTGCGGCGGGGCCAGCAGCGAAGCCTGCATATGCATATTGACAAAATTATTTTAGACTCCTGCGATATTATTTGATCCTCTGTTCGGCTTTTCTTTGTGAACACCGAACAAAGCATCAGGGGCTACTGTCTATGCGGTAATATTTCTACTACATTTTAAAACACTTACCTCGAAGCCTGTTAGAAGGCTAGCACAGGCTTCAGTCAATCCGCTCTTGGCGGACTGAACCTTCTGGATCACCGCACTCATGATAGTGCGGTGCTCCTCGTCGATGGAAGCGCTACGAAGCGCTTCCAGCAGATTGTTCGGCGCCACTGGATGGACAGAGGTCACCGGCACAGACGTCTTGCCCCTTTTAGAAGGAGGCCGCCTGCCCGAGCCTGGAACTGCTGGAGGTTCCGGCGCGGTGTTCGGCTGAGGACCGAACTCGGAGCTCTCAGGTGCCCCATCCCCCCGGCTCCCAGAGTCCGGAAGGTCGCCTTGAGGCGCCTCGAGGATTGTCTCCCCTCGATCCGGTGCCTCCTGAGACAACACCTCGGCGTCGTCGGCAGGATGAGGGGAGGTGGCGGTCGGGACTGGATCGCTATCCATGTCCGACAAGCCCAAGGAGCTGTCCGACGATACATCGATACTGGCTCGGGGCGGCCTGCATAATTGTGTTCGGTGTTAGGGAAAGCAGTGCGACAAAAGAATCCTATGGGTTACTCTGGTATTCGAATACTTACGATCTCCCCGGGGGCTTGGCCCTGGGAAACCACTCGTCTTCGTCTTCGTCGGCGGCGGTGGAGCTGTCCGGAAGGAGAGTCCTTCCCTTCTTAGACCCTTCGCCCCCCCCAGTTGGGGCGGCCTTCCTTTTCCTGTCTCCCCCAGTCGGTGGGGGATCATCTTCTTCTTCTTCCTAGTCTTCGGGGGAAGAGTGCGCCGCAGAGTCATCGGACGGTGAGTCCGACGACGCCTGGCGTCGAGAACTCTTTCGGGTTCCCTTGGCCTTCTTGGTCTTCTCCAGCACCGTATAAGGGGCCGGAGTCAACATCTTTGCCAGAAGAGTGTCTGCGGGGCCTTCGGGCAAAGGAGCCGGACAGTCGATCTGTCCGGCCATCTTCTGCCAGTCCTGTCAAAGGTACGGGAGTTTAGACCCCGCATAGAGTCAATCTATAAAAAAACAAGTATCCTGTGAAAGGTAAAGCAGCTTACCGCACTAGCTTGGCGCTTCGCGCTGAATCCGTGATCCTCAGTAATAGGAGGGGGGACCTCGGCACTTTTGAACAGCACCCTCCAGACATCTTCATGAGTCGTGTCGAAGAGCCTATTCAGAGTTCGGTGTTGCGCCGGGTCGAACTCCCACAAGTTGAACTCCCGTTGTTGGCATGGGAGGATCCGGCGGATGAGCATAACTTGGACTATGTTGACAAGCTTGAGCTTCTTGTTCACCATGTTTTGAATGCATGTTTGGAGTCCGGTCAGCTCTTCCGAACTACCCCAGGGCAGGCCCTTCTCTTTCCAGGAGGTGACCCGCGTGGGGATGCCAGATCGGAACTAGGGGGCCGCTGCCCATACAGGGTCGCGTGGCTCGGTGATGTAGAACCACCCCGATTGCCACCCCTTTATGGTTTCCACAAAGGAGCCCTCGAGCCATGTTACGTTGGGCATCTTGCCCACCATGGCGCCTCCGCACTCCGCCTGGCGGCCGCCCACCACCTTCGGCTTGACATTGAAGGTCTTCAGCCATAAGCCGAAGTGGGGCTTAATGCGGAGGAAGGCCTCGCACACGACGATAAACGCCGAGATGTTGAGGATGAAGTTCGGGGCCAGATCGTGGAAATCCAGGCCGTAATAGAACATGAGCCCCCGGACGAATGGATGGAGAGGGAATCCCATCCCGCGGAGGAAATGGGTGAGTAATACTACCCTCTCATGGGGCCTGGGGGTGGGGATGAGCTGCCCCTCATCTGGGAGCCGGTGCGCGATGTCGTCGGGCAGGTATCCGGCTCTCCTCGGTTTCTTGATGTCTCCCTCCGTGACAGAGGAGACCATCCACCTGCCTCCCACTCCGGACATGGTTGGAGAAGGTTGAGGTGGGAAGTGTGGACTTGGGCGCTAAAGCTCGAGTGTGCAAAAACGGATGAGCAAAGGAGGAAGAAGGCGTGGATAGAAAGGTGAATCCTTATCCCTTTATATGGGCGGACGAAGCTAAGCGTCCCCACTTGCCTGGTAAAACTCGCTTATCCCCCAAGCGCCGCAATTAATGGCGCGGTTGGGTTACCCACGCCCGTATTGATGAGAATCCTGTAATAAGGGGACATGATCTCTGCTTTGACAAGACGTGTCGAAAAACTGCCTCGCGTTATGTGAGGGGCTGGTTAAAGGAAATGGTTCGAATAATCACCGGGCCATGACATAACGTTGTGCTGCCAAAACAAGCCAGTAAATTAGATCTGCGAAAATATTATTCTCTCTACGGTGGAATGTGGAACTTATTTTGCAGGGGCGGACACTATCCTCATATTCAAATTCTTCTGTGATGTATTCGGAGAAGGAACCCGCCTTGCAATGCTGAAGACAATACTTCGCGCCGGACTCATCGTCATTGAAGCCTGGTTCAGGGGCTACTGAGGGAGTCCTGGATTAGGGGGTATCCAGACAGCCGGACTATATCCTTTGGCCGGACTATTGGACTATGAAGATACAAGATTGAAGACTTCGTCTCGTGTCCGGATGGGACTCTACTTGGCGTGGAAGGCAAGCTAGGCGATACGGATATGGATATCTCCTCCTTTGCAACCGACCTTGTGTAACCCTAACCCTCTCCGGTGTCTATATAAACCGAAGGGTTTTAGTCCGTAGGACAACAATCACAACATACAATCATACCATAGGCTAGCTTCTAGGGTTTAGCCTCTCTGATCTCGTGGTAGATCTACTCTTGTACTACCCATATCATCAATATTAATCAAGCAGGACGTAGGGTTTTACCTCCATCAAGAGGGCCCAAACCTGGGTAAAACATCGTGTCCCCTGCCTCCTGTTACCATCCAGCCTAGACGCACAGTTCGGGACCCCCTACCCGAGATCCGCCGGTTTTGACACCGACAATAACCCACAAGTATAGGGGATCGCAACAGCTTTCGAGGGTAGAGTATTCAACCCAAATTTATTGATTCGACACAAGGGGAGCCAAAGAATATTCTCAAGTATTAGCAAATGAGTTGTCAATTCAACCACACCTGGAAACTTAGTATCTACAGCAAAGTGTTTAGTAGCAAAGTAATATGATAGTGATGGTAACGGTAACAAAAGAGTAGCGAAAGCAAAGTAATGTTTTTGGTATTTTGTAGTGATTGTAACAATAGCAACGGGAAAGTAAATAAGCATAAACCAGTATATGGAAAGCTCGTAGGCATCGGATCAATGATGGATAATTATGCCGAATGTGGTTCATCATGTAACAGTCATAACATAGGGTGACACAGAACTAGCTCCAGTTCGTTGATGTAATGTAGGCATGTATTCCGAATATAGTCATGCGTGCTTATGGAAAAGAACTTGCATGACATCTTTTGTCCTACCCTCCCATGGTAGCAGGGTCCTAATGGAAACTAAGGGATATTAAGGCCTCCTTTTAATAGAGAATCGGAACAAAGCATTAGCACATAGTGAATACATGAACTCCTCAAACTACAGTCATCACCGGTAAGTATCCCGATTATTGCCACTTCGGGGTTAACGGATCATAACACATAATATGTGACTATAGACTTGCAAGATAGTATCAAGAACACTCATATATTGATGAAAACATAATAGGTTCAGATCTGAAATCATGGCACTCGGGCCCTAGTGACAAGCATTAAGCATAGCAAAGTCATAGCAACATCAATCTCAGAACATAGTGGATACTAGGGATCAAACCCTAACAAAACTAACTCGATTACATGATAAATCTCATCCAACCCATCACCGTCTAGCAAGCCTACGATGGAATTACTCATGCACGGCAGTGAGCATCATGAAAATGGTGATGGAGGATGGTTGATGATGACGACGGCGACGAATCCCCCTCTCCGGAGCCCCGAACGGACTCCAGATCAGCCCTCCCGAGAGGTTTTAGGGCTTGGCGGCGGCTCCGTATCGTAAAATGCGATGAAATCTTCTCTCCTATTTTTTCTCCCCGAAACTCAATATATGGAGGTGGAGTTGGAGTCGGAGACGCAATAGGGGGCCCACGAGGTAGGGGCGCACCCTAGGGGGGTGCCCCCCACCCTCGTGAGAAGGGTGTGGGCCCCCTGGTCTTCATCTTTGGCGAGGATTTTTTATTATTTATTGTAAGACATCACGTGGAGTTTCAGGTCATTCCGAGAACTTTTGTTTTCTGCACATAAAACAACATCATGGCAATTCTGCTGAAAACAACGTCAGTCCGGGTTAGTTCCATTCAAATCATACAAGTTAGAGTCCAAAACAAGGGCAAAAGTGTTTGGAAAAGTAGATACATTGGAGACGTATCAAAGGGTTGCACAAACTTTCAACCATGTGGGAGGGCCCATTCAGGGTCGTCCACATCTCCAGGCCTGGCGTCGTGCGCCTAGAGACGCAAGAAGGGACACCTATCCCAAACGCCTGGAACATCCAGCACCTCCGGAAGTTCTACCCATAAAGCAAGGTCGAGAGCCTGTGAAGCAAGGCCCAGAGTGTTGGGGATATTACTACCAGTATGACCCGCCCAGGAGGGGCCGGGTCAGCATTAATGGCGGGTTACATAAGAAGCCCAATATGCATTCAAGTTTATTAAACATATAGAAGCCCCAGAGGCCTGGGGCCGGCTTAAGGCCCGATATTGTAAACCGCCGTATGTAAGGAAAGACTTGTAAAGAAAGGCATGTAAAGGAAGTCACCGAGCCGGGCACGATTATGAGCCGGCCGGGACTCTGTAGGTCATCGGGCGTCAACCCATGTATATAAGGGGATGATCCGGTGGCGGCTTAGGGCAAGAAACAACCAAGTCGATAACCAAGCCGACGAGTTGAGCCTCTTGGAGATTGAAACCTCAGCAATACCAATCCCAACTAGATGTAGGCTTTTACCTTCATCGTAAGGGGCCGAACTAGTATAAAAACTCTCTCTTGTCATTTGTCCCGATTAACCCCTTTAAGCTTCCTAGTGCGATGGCCCTACGACTAAGTCCTTGCTCTAGGACATCTGCCGTGACAACTCCACGATAGTTGGCGCCCACCGTGGGGCCAGCACACGGTGGATTTGAGTTCTTGAAGGGCAACTTTGAAGGGCTCAAGGGATACGCTGTGGGCCGGATGACCAAGAGTCGTCACGGCAAACTCTACATCAACGACGATGGCTGGGGCCCCGAGGCCGGCTCTATCGAGTACGGGTACCGGGTCCCCTTTGGCGGCATTCACGTCTTCATCGGCCAGATCGGCGAGTCAGGCCCTGGGTCGGACGTCCACACCAACCTCATCGAAACGGCTCAGCACGCCGGGTCCACCCGTGTTCAATCTGTTGTGAAGCATGCCTTCATAGGCTGCGTCCATGGCGGTGAATACTCCGAAGGATCGATGGAAGGCGGGGAGACGGCCATCTGCTCTGATACTGCATCATCAACAGGTGAGACGGACTCGTTGTACCAACTGCAAGACGGCATGCTCGGGGGCTGTTCCGATGGCAGCAGTATTCCCGACCCCCTTGAGCCGCTGAATTGGGCTGGAGTCTTCATGGCAGGGACGCAGCCCGGGCAGAACTCCATCGCAGCGACAGCAGCAGCCACCGGGTCGGCAGCTACCGGGTCAGGAGACCCCGCGCGCCCCTCGGCTCAAGTTCTAATGGACCTCATGGATAAGCTGATGACTCTGTTAACCGCTGTGGTAGAATCGGCGGATAAAGCCCAGCATGACGCAGAAGTGGCACGCATGCGGGAGGAGATGGTGCAAGCTAAGGAAAATCTAGCCGCGGAGGAAACCCGAATGGCAGTGGAACGAGCAGCTCTGGATGCTCGTGCTCAGCAGCTTCAAGCAGAAACTTTCCGGCTCTCGGTGGATCTTAATGCGTCAAACGAGGTCATGAGGAGGAGGCATCGGAAAACTCAATCGTGACTGCCTCTAACGCTGGATCCAAGGAACCTGTTCCATACACCTGGAGCCGGGGGGAGAAACCCGCCGGAAGCAAACCGGGTCGCGACACCCGGTGCACCGGCTCAGCCACGAACCATGGAGCCGCCTCGCATGAATACAGCTCCTCCTTGTTATGTAGCAACACCTCCGGGCCACTTCTCCAACCCTATGGAAAACCTCATTGCCGCGTCAGCTCGTTTGGCAGCTCTCCCAATGGAAGGCGACTCGCCAGCAGCATTTGAAACCCGAAGGGTGAGAGAACTACTTCAGACAGCTCTGGCCCAGCAGGATGCATACTCTTACAGTCGAGACAGGATTCATTCAACCCCTCGCCCAAGCCAGAGCCCGAGCTATAGTAGGCACATGCAGTCCGCAGAAATGTCAAGTAACGCTCAACGCCACAGCCGGCCATATAGGCATGAGCCAGTGCGGGCTGGAGCCCTTAACTTGGCGGATCAGGAGAAGATTCGTCAAGAGGCCGAACGGGTGGCTCAGATAGCATCGGAGCAGGCGGCTCACCAAACCTTTCCGTCTTATCCTGCAACCTCGATTGAGGCAGGAGTGGCCACAAGAATCGGAGGCGTACCTTGCCTGGTCCCATCCATACGCAATGAGCGGTTGCCCAAGGATTTCAAGGGGCCTCGTAAGGTGCCTAATTACACGGCTGACTTACAGCCGGGGGCTTGGATTGAGAGTTATGAGATGTCTATGGAGCTGTTGGAGGTTAGCGATGCTGCAATGGCCAAGTATTTTACCATGATGTTGGATGGAACGGCTCGGACTTGGTTGAAAGGATTGCCACCCAATTCTATCGGCTCATGGGCAGAGTTAAAGGCACGGTTCATCCAGAACTTTAAGGATACATGTAAGCAGCCGATGTCGATTGTGGACCTGACCAGCAAGCAAGAGGATGGAGAGTCTACAACCCATTGGGTGTGCCCGGTCAAGGAGATAATACATTCATCTGATAAGATGGATGCCAGCTCAGCAGTTTTGATGTTGGAGAAAAATTGTCGTTTTGAACCTCTGAAGAAGAAGTTGGGGCGGCTTAAACGTGACTGTAATGACATGGGAACATTGATGGCGGCTCTTGTCAAGTATGCTGATTCTGATACCACCAAAGACGCGGTGTCTGACGAAGAAAAGGCAACGAAGGGAAAGAAGAATGGCAATGGCAAGGGTCACTAGCATAACCCGGCGAATCAAGGAGGTAATAAACGTAAGGCTGATGAGTTTGTTGCCAATACCAATGCGCAGGGTGGTAATCAGCGGCGCAAGGGTAGACAACCCCCTCGATTGGGCGGGTCAGGCCCCACCCTTGAGAAGTTGTTGAACGAACCTTGTCCAAAACACAGCACCCGGGAGAAACCAGCCACCCACTTGTGGAAGGATTGCACGATCATGAAGGCATTTAAGAATTCAAATGCATTTGATGGGGGTCACGTCCCAGGTGGCGGCTCAGGTGGAGGTGGCTTTCAGGGCCCGGGCGCCGGTTCAAGCGGAGGAGGTTTTCACGGTCAGGGTTATCCTGGTCACCAAGGAGGATATAATCAGCAACACGGCCAAGGGAATCAGCAGCAACAGCAATCCGGCTATCAGAGCAACCCGAAGTAGTTGAGTAGCGGACAGTATCATGTCTTTACTACCAGTTTATGTAAGAGGGACCGGAAGCTTCGCAAGAGGGCCATCAATGCCGTTGAACCGGCAATTCCACGTTATTTACGTTGGTTGGAGCAGCCTATTGTGTGGAGCAGAGAGGATCACCCGCCCCGGGTTGATAATCCGGGTCACTTGGCTTTGGTAGTGGAACCTCAGGTTGGTGGGTACCAGTTTACTAAGGTACTCATGGATGGAGGCAGCAGCATCAACATCCTTTACTATGAGATGTTCCGTCGGATGGGATTGACGGATAGAAATCTTAAACAATCCAACACTGTTTTTCATGGTGTGGTACCTGGTAAGTCGGCATACCCAGTTGGTAAGATCGAGCTGGAAGTAGCCTTTGGGGATGAGTATGACTCCACAGCAGAAAAACTAACCTTTGAAGTGGTTAAAATCAAAAGCCCATATCATGCTCTGTTTGGGCGGCCAGCTTATGCCAAGTTCATGGTTCGGCCGTGTTACGTATATCTGTAGCTCAAGATGCCGGGTCACAAGGGCACCATTACAGTCCATGGGAGCCGGAGGATAGCCTTGGAATGTGAAGAGGGGGATGTTGCCTATGCTGAATCTGTTTGTGCAACAGAGGAGTTGAAATTCTACAAGGATCATGTTGACCCGGCGGACATGAAGTCATTAAAGAAACCAATAGCAGAGCATGAGCCGGAGTTAAAATACAAATCAGCTGATGACACTAAGATGGTTGACTTTGTGCATGGCGATTCATCCAAACAATTCATCATCAGCGCAAACTTGGATCCGAAATAGGAAAGCTTCAGACAGTTCATCATCCGTGAGAACCGGGACATCTTTGCATGGAAACCTTCAGACATGCCGGGTGTCCCGAGGGAACTCGGTGAGCACACTCTTAATATCAATCCAAAGTTTAAACCAGTTAGACAGTTTCTCCGGCGGTTCAATGAAGAAAGGCGCAAGGCCATCGGAGAAGAGGTGGCCCGGCTCTTGGCAGCCGGGTTCATTGTGGAGGTCTTTCACCCAGAATGGTTAGCTAACCCGGTGCTTGTACTAAAAAAGAATGGCACCTGGCGTATGTGTGTGGATTACACAGATTTGAACAAAGCTTGTCCGGCTGATCCTTTTGCTCTTCCCCGTATTGATAAAATCATTGATGCTACGGTGGGTTGCGCACGGTTGAGTTTCTTAGATGCTTACTCCGGTTATCATCAGATTAAGATGGCAGTCAAGGATCAAGAAAAGACAGCGTTTATAACTCCTTTCGGGGCTTTCTGCTATGTGTCTATGCCTTTTGGGCTTAAGAGTGCCCAGGCAACTTATCAGCGGTGTGTGCAGAATTGTCTTCACAATCAAATTGGGCGCAATGTTCATGCCTATGTGGATGATATAGTGGTGAAATCCAAGGAAGAGGAAACCTTGGTCACAGACCTGAAAGAGACTTTTGATAATCTTCGGGTTTACAAGATGATGCTTAACCCGGCCAAGTGTGTTTTTGGAGTGCCAGCCGGCAAGCTCTTGGGTTTTCTGGTGTCTAACCGAGGTATTGAAGTTAACCTGGAGAAAATCAAGGCAATTACATCTCTAGCCAAACCAACCTGCGTCAATGATGTTCAACGACTGGCGGGTCGTGTGGCCGCTTTGAGCCGGTTCATAAGCCGGTTAGGGGAAAAGGCTATGCCTCTGTATCAGTTGATGAAGAAAACGGATGTTTTTGTTTGGAGCGATGCTGCGAACGCCGCTTTTGAGGATCTGAAGGCACAACTGGCTGAGCCGCCGGTCCTAGCTGCTCCAATTGAGAAAGAGCCGCTATTGTTATACGTGGCTGCCAACTCATGAGCTGTTAGTGTGGCAATGGTGGTAGAGCGCAAGGAGGCTGGCAAAGAGCATCCGGTTCAGTGGCCGGTTTATTATGTCAGTGAAGTGCTAATTGAATCTAAGCAACGATATCCACATTGGCAGAAGCTTGTTTATGGGGTGTTCATGGCAAGCCGGAAGCTTAAGCATTACTTTCAGGGACATCCAATCATTGTGGTTAGCTCTGCTCCTTTGGGAGACATTATTCAAAACAGAGAAGCCACAGGGCGAGTTGCCAAGTGGGCAATTGAGCTTGGGTCTCATGGGCTGAAGTATGTCCCACGTACTGCGATTAAGTCTCAAGCCCTGGTTGACTTCATCAATGACTGGACAGAGATGCATATGCCAGAAGAGAAGCCGGACAACACATATTGGACTATTCATTTTGATGGACCTAGGAAATTGGAAGGCTCGGGGGCTGGAGTCGTATTAACTTCCCCACAAGGTGATAAATTTTGTTATGTGTTACGGTTGATGTTTCCATGCACTAACAACGCAGCAGAGTATGAAGCATTGCTCCATGGTCTTCGAGTGGCAAAGGAGATGAGCTTGAGCCGGGTCAGATGTCTTGGTGACTCAGATCTAGTGGCTCAGCAAGTATCTGGCAAGTGGGATTCCAAAGACCCTCTCATGGCGGCTTATCACCGAGAGGTCGATACTGTTGCAGGATATTTTAAAGGTTATCAGGTGGAACACATTGACCGTCGAAAGAACGAAGCAGCTGATGCTTTAAGCCGGATGGGGTCTCAGCGCAAGCCGGTACCACCCAACACCTTTTTAGATGTTTTGCATAACCCCTTTGTCAAGTTGCCCATAGAAGAAGATTTAGCTGTTCCTGTCCCAGAGGCGCAGTTGGTGGCGGCTCTTCATGTCATCCCAGATTGGACGGTGCCATTCTTGGCTTACATGACCCGGGGAGAGTTGCCAGCGGATGAGACTCTGGCTCGGCAGATAACCCGGCGATCTAAGTCCATGACGATTTCGGATGGAGAGTTATTTCATCGCAGTTTTCCGGAGCATTTCAATGGTGTGTTTCCCCCGAAGAAGGTCAAGAAATCCTTCGTGAGATCCATGAAGGCGATTGTGGTCATCACGCCGGGTCAAAATCTTTAGTGGCCAAGGCATTTCATCGCGGTTTCTACTGGTTGACGGCTCACACTGATGCAGAAGATCTGGTCAGTAGATGTGACAGATGTCAAAAATTCGCACGACAAGCGCATGTGCCGGCTCAAGAGCTCCGGATGATTCCAATCACTTGGCCGTTTGCAGTCTGGGGGCTTGACATGGTGGGACCTTTCAAAAGGTCTAAGGATAAAAAGACACATCTCTTGGTGGCTGTTGATAAGTTCACCAAATGGGTTGAGGCAGAGCCTGTGAGTAAGTGTGATGCAGCCACGGTGGTTCACTTCATGAAAAAAGTAATCTTCCATTTCGGTTTTCCACACAGTATTATCACAGACAATGGCACTAATTTATCCCAAGGGGCTATGGAAGAATTTTGTCAGCGAGAGCACATCCGGCTTGATGTTTCTTCTGTAGCTCATCCGCAATCCAATGGTCAAGCTGAGAGAGCCAATCAGGAAATTCTAAAAGGGCTAAAACCCTGGCTTATGGTTCCTTTACAGCGAACACCGGGTTGTTGGGTAGAGGAGTTGCCTTCAGTGTTATGGAGCATCAATACTACACCCAACAGGTCTACGGGTTACACACCCTTCTTCATGGTTTATGGAGCAAAAGCAGTATTGCCTAGTGATATCCGTCATGACTCGCCCCGTGTGGCGGCTTATGTTGAAGCTAACAATAAAAAAGCCAGACAGGATGCGCTTGACTTGTTGGATGAAGAAAGAGACATAGCAGCAGCACAGTCAGCAATTTATCAATAGGACCTGCGTCGTTATCACAGCCGCCGGGTTAAGTCCGGGACTTTTTAGGAAGGCGACTTGGTGCTCTGGCTCATCCAAGATCTTTCAGATGCACACAAGTTATCTCCACCTTGGGAAGGACCCTTTGTGGTCAGTAAAAATTTAAACAATGGGTCCTACTACCTCATTGACGTTCGAGAGCATGCAGACTCACGTAAGTCGGAAGAGGAGACCCACCAGCCATGGAACATTGCTCAACTTCGGCCATATTACACCTGAGTCGCCGGCTCTCAACATGTACATACATCCACGTTGTATATATTATGATAAGCAATAAAGTAAGACCATCGGTCTCCTTTCTTTTCATAGACTATACATCTTTATTGTTTCTTACAAATGACTATTAAGGAGCTGATCATATTTGAATCAAGTTTAACCTTTTTGGTCCAGCTCATGATCGTATCCGAATCTAGCTGCAAGTCTTGTGGTCACTTGGGGGCTTCCTGTTCAAACATAGGTCATATTCGAACCAAAGAGAACATAGCTGTCGTAAACCTCTTGATCGGCTCAAGGCCAAACTCACTTGGGGGCTTCTTGGATCGTATCCAAATCATAGCTTAACCCCTTTTGAGTCCGACTTGGATCGTATTCGAATCAGGGTCGTTAAAAACCTCTCAAGGTCATTTGGGGGCTTCCTGTTCAAACGTAGGTCGTATTCGAATCAAAGAGAACATAGCTGTCGGTACCCTCTTGATCGGCGCAACGCCAAAGCCACTGGGGGCTATATGGTCGTATTTGAACCTTAGCTTAACCCCTTTGGTCCAGTTTATTGATCGTATTCGAATCAGAAACCCCCAACCTTTTGAATACAGAGTTAAAATTATGTTTATTATCTGTTGCTTGCCTTTGAGTTTTGTTGTTTCAATATTACAAATAAGATAGCCTGGTTTTCTTCACTGGCTCAATTATTGGACAACACAGCCACCTGGGTTATTCAAGCCGGTGGTTCAAGGATCCAAAGGTACGAGCTACTATGATACGATGATAATTGAATATTCAAGGAGTATTAACTTTTCATGCATATTGAATTATCAATTCATCACCTGGGTTATTTAAACCGGCGATCTAAGGATCAACAAGGATAAGGTATGGTTTTTACTTATACGCGCTTACCTACTGCATTAACTCAAGAGTTAGTATTCAACCTTATCCTTTATTTATATTTGTCTCTATTTTTCTTATTGAGGTAAATTTATGGGTTGTGCATTAGGTGTTTAAGCCTAGTTGGTTCTAAACCACCTTGCCAGTTTTTTCCTTGTATTCACAGGAACATAATTCAAGCATTGCAGAGACAAAGATTAAATAAGGCATACATTGACATCTGAAACACAGATTCACATAAGAAGTATTTCATGCACGACGTCATAAGCAAACATGCAGTGTTTTTAACTAAAGTTATTACAAGGCTTTATAAGCCTAGGAAGATGATCATCGTCCCTCCCTCACCGGTTCACCACCTTCTGTTTGCTGGAAGTTGGATTTTGACCAATCAAAGCCGTTCATGGCGACAAATTCGGCTTCGTCGTCAATCAGGCCGACCGGGTCAATTTCCGGGGCAAAGGCATCTTCTCTCACAGGTGGGATCAGATCTGCTACTTTGTATGAAGGAGTGGCCATCTTCTTATTTTCACTATCAAAACCCGGCTGGTACTTGTCAACATTGGTGTCATCTCCAAGACTAGTCGCCTGGGGCCGGATTACGCGGACACAGGCTATGAAGTCATCCTGACTAAAAGGAGACCCGTCCTCCTTCACGGTAGGATAGCCCCTTGCTATGTCCGCCGGGTCTAGGTCTGGCACCCAAGCCTTGGAGCGGCTTAGGGCAGTCAAAGCTCCGGCTCGCACACAGGAGCGTTTTACTTCTTGGAACCAGGCAGGAAGGATGGACATCTTGTTCAGGACATCACTAAGCCGGTTGGGTCCTTGATTTGCAGGAGAGATAGCGGCCAAAGCCCGTTGTGCACCAATGTACAATTGTTCAACCAAGGTGTATACTGCCTTCAGTTTAATCAACGGGTCTTGGCTCAGATTTTTACTTCACGGACCTGTATATATTTTTAACAGAGTCAGTTGGCGGATCATATTCCAGTTTGGCAAAAATCACATTAAAGATCAACTCAAGCAACTTACCAAAGATAGCAGCAACCATTTGAGACACCCGGCCCTTCAAATTGTTCAGCTCTATTGAAATTTCTTTCAGAGCTATTTCGGTTGTCTCAGCTCGACGGGTCAGGAGTGTTTTCTCATTTTTCCCAAGTTTTCTCTTTGGCAGCACAGCTGGTCTTCAAATTTTCCGTTTCAGAAAGGCTTATTTGCAGTTTGGAGGTGGAAGATTTCATTTCTGACTCCTGACTCGCTAGCCGGGTCTTTGCGTCAGTCAGTTGAGAGTTTAGTTTAGACAATGCATTCTGTGAAACATTCAGATAAGTCAAGACTTGGTTTTAAACTCCAGTATCCAAATTCAAGATTCAAGTCCCAACTACTTTACGAATAAACCACTTGGCACTTGGGGGCTAATGTATGCCAAATCAAATTTTTACGACTCTACCAAATATATTTGAAGTCCCAAGTCTTTTACAAAGTAACAACACTTGGCACTTGGGGGCTAATGTACACAGTTCAGCAAATTTATCAAGGTTAAGCTGGAGTGTTAAGTACTTTAAAGACAGTTTTAAATTCTAAAGTACCGATTCATTAATGATCAAAATAAACCGGTCCTTGGGGACTATGGGTGAAGTTTTGTTCTATCAATACCAGGCAAAGATTCAGAGGTAAAAGTATCGGCTTATATTCTAAGTCTACAGGTTATTTCGTTTCTCTCATAATCTGAAGACTTGGGGGCTGAAGGAATATTGGTAAACCGGAACAAACGTACCTCATACTTCAACTGAAGCTGCTTGACCATCTCGATCTCAGACTCACGACTGGAGTGTACATGACTGAGATAGCCGAATAAGATATCACTGGCATTAAGACGGTCATAGTTGACAACATCAAAGCGAACATTCTGCCTCTCAATTGCTTCTTGCTTTGCTGTGCACCGAGCCAACACCGTTGGGTTCCCCGGCTCAATAAAGCGGCTCCCAGTAATTTGAACATTTTGAGCATGTGGAGATGGCGGGACGATTGAGCTTGACGGTTCAGCTGTAGAAGGATTTTCAGTGGCTTCGTCAAGGGATGGCTCCGGAGGATTTGCTTCATTGGCCATAGGCGGATCTTTTGGGGCGTCGGTTAAAGGAGAGGGCGGCCTAGCCGGGTCAGATGCTAGCACTGGCGGGTCTTCCGTCGGTTTTGTTACCTTCGCCTTCTTGGATTTAGCCTGGCCGCTAAAGGAAAAAATATATATTACAGGACAGTCAGCATCAAGATACAATTGATCAACCCAGAAGAAAAGAGGATTTCTGATTACCCATGAGCAATCTTGAAAGCCGGAAATTGTGTTTGTGATGAGTTGCCTGAAGAATGAGACACCTCCTGAAAAGGTAAAAGAAAGGAGTTAAAAGGAATACAATGAGCACGATTCATTAAAACAAGTTAAGATGAGTTCGTGTTCGAGGTACCCGTTGAGTATGCTTACGAGGATAAAGCTTTCGTCTTCTCGGAGAACTTTGCAGGCAAGATGACCATACCCTCGAAATCACTTCTATCTTTGCTTGCTAGTTGCTCGCTCTATTGCTATGCCTATGCTACGATACCTACCACATGCTTATCATGCCTCCCATATTGCCATGTCAAGCCTCTAACCCACCTTCTCCTAGCAAACCGTTGTTTGGCTATGTTACCCCTTTGCTCAGCCCCTCTTATAGCGTTGCTAGTTGCAGGTGAAGATGAAGTTTGTTCCTTGTTGGAACATGGATATTTTGTTGGGATATCACAATATCTCTTATTTAATTAATGCATCTATACACTTGGTAAAGGGTGGAAGGCTCGGCCTTATGCCTGGTGTTTTGTTCCACTCTTGCCGCCCTAGTTTCCGTCATACCGGTGTTTTGTTCCTTGATTTTGCGTTCCTTACGCGGTTGGGTTATAATGGGAACCCCTTGATAGTTCGCCTTGAATAAAACTCCTCCAGCAAGGCCCAACATTGGTTTTACCATTTGCCACCTAGCCTTTTTTCCCTTGGGTTCTGCAGACTCAAGGGTCATCTTTATTTTAAACCCCCGGGCCAGTGCTCCTCTGAGTGTTGGTCCAACCTGTCAGCCGCCGGTGGCCACCAGGGGCAACTCTGGGCTGGCCTACCGGAACCTTGGACAATCCGGTGTGCCCCGAGAACGAGTTATGTGCAGCTCCTATCGGGATTTGTTGGCACATCCGGGTGGCTTTGCTGGTCTTGTTTTACCATTGTCGAAATGTCTTGTAACCAGGATTCTGAGCCTGATCGGGTCTTCCTGGGAGAAGGAATATCCTTTGTTGACCGTGAGAGCTTGTGATGGGCTAAGTTGGGACACCCCTGCAGGGTTTTGAACTTTCGAAAGTCGTGCCCGCGGTTATGGGTAGATGGGAATTTGTTAATGTCCGGTTGTAGAGAACTTGACATTTAACTTAATTAAAAATGCATCAACCGCGTGTGTAGCTGTGATGGTCTCTTTCCGGCGGAGTCCGGGAAGTGAACACGGTGTTGGAGTTATGCTTGAATGTAAGTAGTCTAGGATCACTTCTTGATCATAGATTCTCGAACATGCTTTGCCTTCTCTTCTCGCTCTCATTTGCGTATGTTAGCCACCATATATGCTAGTGCTTGCTGCAGCTCCACCTCACATACCTTTTCCTACCCATAAGCTTAAATAGTCTTGATCGCGAGGGTGTGAGATTGATGAGTCCCCGTGACTCACAGATTACTTCCAAAACCAGATTGGAGGTGCCGATGATAACGTGCAGGTGACGCACCCGAGCTCAAGGAGGAGCTCGATGAATACCTTGTTCGTTGTGATGTTTCATTTCCAGTTGATAAGTAGTGGAGCCCAGTCGGGGCGATCGGGGATCTTTTGCATTAGGGGTAGTCTTCTTTTATTTTGGTTCTGTAGTCGGACCTTGTTTGTATCTGGATGATGTAATGCTTTATTCGTGTATTGTGTGAAGTGGCGATTGTAAGCCAACTCTGTACCTCTTTCTTATTCAGTATATGGGATGTGTAAAGATTACCCCTCTTGCGACATGCCTACAATGCGGTTATGCCTCTAAGTCGTGCTCCGACACGTGGGAGATATAGCCGCATCGTGGGTGTTACAAGTTGGTAATCAGAGCCTTCCCCGACTTAGGAGTCCCCTGCTTGATCGAATCGCTGGCGTTGTTGAGTCTAGAAAAATGTTTTGAGTCTCATAGGATTATATATATCGGAGAGTAGGATTCTTTTTACTCCTCAGTCCCTTCGTCGCTCTGGTGAGGCATCCTGACGTAGAGTTTTGACTCTTCTCTTCTCAAATTTCACTAAAAAAATTTAGGATCACGCGGGTATCTTGGAATCGTTCTGATGGTTTTGTGACGAGAACATTGTTCTTGGTGCCTCCTGACATTTAGGGGTTGTGGCAGTGTCCCGGGGAGTTGAGCTCCGAGGTGTTGTCGTCACAATTTTATCGTTGCAGTTCTGGAATACCTGAGTTTCACCGACATCGAAAATCTCTTTTATGCAGTTGTTGGTGAGATAACCTCGACGCCACCCAGTACTGGGGCGGGAGTTCGGGAGTATTGCCATAACTCGTATAACAGATGCTTTTCAAAGGTTGAGGTAAATGATTTCCGAAGGTTTCTTGGTTATGTGTTGAAGGATGGATACAACTGGATGTAGGATTTGTTAGTTTGGGTGAGATATTATGCTTCCCCTGTATCCCCAACACCTGATTGCATAACTAGAAAGTTTCAGGAGTTTATAAGTGGGAATTCAAGTAGCTCCTAGGATATCTTTCCGACAGATGTATGATATGAAATTGGGGTTCGACATCTAGTGGTCCGCCTATCCACGGTTGGTTTTACAGTGGTCTCGTTGTGTCTTAAAGAGTCCTTGGCTATGCTGACTCGGGGACGCTTCGTATGTCATGTGCACTGCCTTGTACATGATGGTGTTGTACGATCGAGCCCGTGTGGGCCCCACCACGAAAACTTCGGACAAAATCTCTATCATATGTTTGTCCCGGCTTATTTTGCAAGCCAATCCTTTGTTTTGTTTTGTTTGTGGTATTCGAGTTGCTTCGAAGTCAAATGTTGATTCCATACCTTTCCTAAACGGTGTTCTCATATTTCTATGTGAATACTAATCCCTCTTGATCATCTAGGTTGTCATGTTAATTCTTTTTCAACCGGCGTGTTTCTCTTCAAGTGGATCCGATCATTTCAACATCAGCAAGATCAATTATCAGTTCTTCTCAATGTTGTTTGTTTCATCCGTCCCAAGTTGCCTTTGTTTTCCCGCCCTCCCACCCTTTTTCTTCAAGGACTCAGTTTTCTTAATCAAGTATCCATCTTATGAATGTGAAGACTCTTCATTCTTGTCTTTCAATGTTCTTATCCGGTGATTCTCATGAAGATTCTAACGGAGCTTCTAGTTTATCATTCTTCGTTCTCTTTTCTTCTCCGGTGGATCCAATTCAAGCTTTGTTGATCATATCCTTTTCCTCGTTTCAAATACCTTCTCATGTCGGTGCACCTCTTAATCATCCACTCTTGCTACTCTATTGTTCCGGAGTGCTGAAGATATCTCAAAAGGCTCGTATTGTCATTCAAGATCCGTTCAACATATTTCATGGTTGTTATCTCATTCAAGCCATTTAATTCAACCGGTGCAATCTCTCTTTTAAATTGTTCAACGGTGTATCTTTTGAGTGGGCCCTAACCCACAGGTCTTTTCCCAGGATCTTACCTGACTCTTCTAATCTTCCATGGAGTTACTCTCAAATTCTTTTTGAAGTTTAACGTAAGAATGAGTTATCATCAGTCAAATGTCTTTCATCAAGGTCTTCCAAATTCTTCACCGTTGGCTCAACCTTTAAATTTGTCATCCTGGAGTATCTCAACAATTCATGGTGGCGTTTCTCATCGTCATTCTCAACATTTTAAGACCAACGAAGAGTTTTCCTCCATATCTTGCTCCATTCTCTTCAAGATTCATGGTGCTAGCCTTATGACATCCTCTCATAATTGTTTTGATTGTGAGAATTCTTTTCACCCATCCGAAGCAATTCAGGAGACTTTTCAGTTTGATTCTTCTTAACCCATCATCTCAGAACTATTCTTTCTCAGCTTTAAGCTATCGTTCTCCAAATCTTACCGGTGCATCATTCAAGTTTTCTCTAATCAGCTCGTGATCTCTTCGTTCTCATTCCCTCAAGAATCTTCGTTCATATGCTAATTTTTCCTGGTGTTTCGCTATCTTTTCCTTGATCGTTTTTAATTCTTACGGTGGTTCGTTCAAGAGTTCTTCTCCTTCATTATCATACAGATTCATTCGTTCTTTCATCCTATCGGGGGATCATCGAAGACCTTCTCAAGTTTGCTCCATATCTATCTTAATCCTTTCTACGAGAATAAGTAGTATGCCAAATCCATTTGCTCGTCGATTTAATTGGTGAAGGATTCGCATAACGTAATTCTAATTATTGTTTCGTCCAAGTGATTTAATTTCCTGCTTTTCGGAGTGGTTCATCATATCACATTCTCGGTTCGAGATGCTTTATCTTTCTTTCCCAGAGTTCCAAGCTCTCGCAATTATATCACCACGGAGATTCATCTAAATCATCGCAAGGCTTCACCTTGTGTTTTCAACTTCTCTTTCCTTTCATTTGATCATCATTTTGTTACCGGAGTTCTTCATGGAGGATCTACATGATGGTTCATAAAGGATTTAATTCCTCCTCGAATTGTTCATCAAGATTCTTTTCAGAGGAGCTCAAGCATTTTTCATCTTGCTATCCGGAGTGCAATTCTTTCTACCGTATCATTGGAGGTGGTATTATGTCATTCTTGATAATTTGAGTTCATGTTTCATGATTCACATGTTG
The DNA here is from genome assembly GCF_003073215.2 of Triticum urartu. Classification (NCBI taxonomy): domain Eukaryota; kingdom Viridiplantae; phylum Streptophyta; class Magnoliopsida; order Poales; family Poaceae; genus Triticum; species Triticum urartu. The sequence continues at coordinate 86,355,884 of NC_053025.1, read as the reverse complement.
TTAAGAATGAGGTATTTTAAATCCATCAACCTCTTCGTTGGAGTTATCTTGTGTTATGTTTCACCTAAAGCCTTCCCTAAGGATTGTTGCTATTTATGGTGCTCATAAATGACCCAAGTTCTTCTTTTATCCTCCCGGTGAAATAAGTTTCTCGTCTCCTTGTTCTTATCAATCCAACCTTTTTCCGCGAGTGGCAGATTGTCACCTCATAATTTTGAGATGTATTCCATAAGACCATATCAAGTTTATGCTTTTCGTTGTTGATAATCCAACAACTCCATTCCAGCATTTGTTGTAAGTGTGCTCTCTCAAGACCTTGTTTTCCCTCCGTTCATGCCATTCCATTCTCTCATTTCTTCCGGAGGCATTGTGATGTTGCTCTCTTCGACCCATCATCTTGTTTTGTCAAGATCATGTTTCTTTCTTTTGCTTATCCATTTAACCGGAGTGTTGTGTCCTCTGCTCAAGTTCTTTTCATCCTATCAAGTTTCTTATCACTTTTCAAACAGAGTGTTGTCCGAATTTGTTCTTCCTTGTTCCTCGTTCCTAACGAAGTGTTTTTTTCAACTTCGCTCATCTCCGTTGTATTCGTTCTTCCAAGTTGTTCAACATCTCAAGGTTCTTTGGTTTCACTCGTTTGTCAAAGAAGCAACTTAGTTTTACCTTCTCTTTTCCTCTTCCATTTTCTCTCCGGTGCCATTCTAGATCTCGGGACGAGATCCTCTCGTAGTGGTGGAGTGTTGTAACGCCCCGAGACCGTTGCGCCAGGTGTCTTCCAGTTATTCGCTGTTGTTGCCTTGTCATTTGTTTGCGTGTCATGCATTTCATATCATGTCATCATGTGCATCGCATTTGCATACGTGTTCGTCTCATACATCCGAGCATTTTCCCCGTTGTCTGTTTTGCAATCTGGCGCTCCTATGTCCTCCGGTGTCCCCTTTTGCCTCTTTTCATGTGTGGGTGTTAAATGTTCTCGGATTGGACCGAGATTTGCCAAGCGGCCTTGGTATACTACCTGTAGACCACCTGTCAAGTTTCGTGCCATTTGGACTTTGTTTGATACTCCAACGGTTAACCGAGGAACCATAAAGGCCTCGTGTGTGTTGCAGCCCAACACCCCTCCAAAGTGTCCCAAAACCCATCTAAACCTCCTCCATCCTCTCGGTCGTTCGATCACGATCGCGTAGCCGAAAACCGCACCTCATTTGGACTCTCCTAGCTCCCTCTACCTATATATATGTCCTCTCCCCCGAGATTTTCGCGGATGAAACCCTAGCCCCGCTCCTCTCGCGCCGCCGGACAAAAATCCCCGCGCCGGACATGTCCGCGCCGCCGTCCCCGACGAATCCGCCGCCGCCACATCACCACCACGGCCTTCTCTCTCCTCCGCGGCCCGCCCAGGCCCCGGGCAAGCCCGCCGAAGCCCATCGGGGCCCAGGGCCGCACTCGCATGAGCCCGCGTCGCCGGATCTGCGCGCCCTTTGCCGGACTTCGCCGGAGCACCCCGCCGACTCACCGGCGTTCGTCGTCCACCGCCGCCTCGACACCACCGGAGCACGCCGCCGCCTTGAGGCACGCTTGCCGCATCAGGTCGCCGGCCCCCGCGCCTGTCCCCATCTCCTTCTTCCTCCTTTGTCTGACCTCTCTCACCTCGCTCTCTCTATCTTCCCTTCCCACAGGTTCCTCCATCGCCGCCCGTTAAGCTCCGATCGACGCCGGCGGCCGTCACCGATGCCGGGAACGGTGGTCCCGCCCCGTTCTCCACTGGATACGGCGGATCTGGCCGCCCGCGCCGCCTCGCTTTCGTCTCGTTTGCCGGAGCTCTGCCGCACCGCCGCCCTTGTCCGGCCTAGATCGACCTCCTCCTGTCGGGGGAGACGACGAGCGTTCGCTCGTGGGCTGCCTCCCCTCGCGCTCGTGGGCCCCGTATTGGGCCACATCAGCCACCGGCCCAGCAGCGCAGGTCCATTTCCCTCTCCAGCGTCCTGGGCCGAGCCCATGGTGAGCCATCCCTCTAAACCCCCCTCGTGCACACTTTAGCTATCCTACGCCCATGTTTTTTCCACTAAGTCCTCGAAGTTTCCAGGTTCATGTGCCCATGTTCATCATGCCATAACTTCCTGTGTCATGCTCCGTTTTGCGTGCATGAGATATCAAAATGTTCATCATGATGCCCTCTTCATTTCATTCCATTGCATCATGCTTGTTTGAGTCTATCTTGATGCCCTAAATGCTGTTGCAAGAGTGCTATGTAATGTAAGTTTCTGTTTCTTAACAGATTATGGACATTTGTCATTTTTGCCATGATTATTGTGTGCTACATATGAGCATGAGCTCTACATGAGTTTTGGGCTATGTCATGCCATCTTTACAGGGGTGTATGCCATGTATTTTTGTGATCAATGTGGTGACTAGCACAAGCATGCAAAGTAACTCTCGTGATGTTGCTGATTTCAGGGACTTAGAATTCTTCTAAGTCATTTTCCTGATGTTATTTTTATGCCATGTTTTCTTGTTGCTACAGAGTGATCCATGTCCCTTTTGAGCATGTTCAGTAAGGATGATTTTGAGATATTGTTATATTCTATCCATCCATGTCTTTGTTTGCAATTATGGAGTACCCTAGCATGACTCAATCTTGATCTACTTTTGCTATAAAATGTTCCTAGCAGATTGTTTACGTGTTAATCAATTTTGCCAAGGTTATTGTAGTTGATCCATGCATGCTATGAGATTTTTCTTGGCATGGTTAGCTTATTGATCATGTCTTCTTGCTGGGTGTATGCTTAGTTTTTCATGCAATGCCTTGTGGTGAGTGCATCGAACTCGCAAACATGCCTTCGTAATTATGTTCATGCCATGTCCAGTTTTCTGCTAAGTCTGAATCTGTTAACGAAACTTGCTATGTTTACATGAGTGCCATTGTATTTTCTGATCCCTTTTGTCTTATGGTCAGTAAGGGACTTTTGTTATATGCTTTGAGTACTTTCATGCCATGCCTTGCCTTGCCATGATATGTTCCTGTAGCATGTTGTTATCTTGCTCTAAACTTTGCTTCCTGATGTTAATTCCTGACATGTTATTTTCACTAAGTCTGAGATGTTGTTATCTTTTGCACTTTTTCCATGCTTGTTTTAACCTGCTATTGTGTGATTTAGCCGTAGCTCAGTGTTCATATTTTGTCAAGCATCTTGAGTGGATCACTTCCATGTGCTTTCTTGCTATGTTGGAGTGCAGTAGCTTAGTTTCTTGTTGCATTCTAGATGGCATCATGCTGTTAATCGCAGGATTGTGCCATTCTTGTTTTGCTTGCCATTTCCAAACCGTGCATCCGATTCCGGTGATCTTTATATCGATTTCGACCGAAATCAACCCATATTTCCAGCAGCACTCTTGGTTTTCCAAGTTGAGGCCTGGTTCAATCTTTCCCTTCCGGAGCACGCATATGCATTGCATATCACCTCCCGCATATCATGCCATGTTTTGCATCATGTTGCTTGCGCATTGCACCGTGGTTGATTGTTGTTTCCTTTGCTTGTGTTCTTGCCTTGGGTAGAGCCGGAAGACGAGTTCGTCCTCGAGGTACCCGTTGAGTACGCTTACGAGGATCAAGCTTTCGTCTTCTCGGAGAACTTTGCAGGCAAGATGACCATACCCTCGAAATCACTTCTATCTTTGCTTGCTAGTTGCTCGCTCTATTGCTATGCCTATGCTACGATACCTACCACATGCTTATCATGCCTCCCATATTGCCATGTCAATCCTCTAACCCACCTTGTCCTAGCAAACCATTGTTTGGCTATGTTACCGCTTTGCTCAGCCCCTCTTATAGCGTTGCTAGTTGCAGGTGAAGATGAAGTTTTTTCCTTGTTGGAACATGGATATTTTGTTGGGATATCACAATATCTCTTATTTAATTAATGCATCTATACACTTGGTAAAGGGTGGAAGGCTCGACCTTATGCCTGGTGTTTTGTTCCACTCTTGCCGCCCTAGTTTCCGTCATACCGGTGTTTTGTTCCTTGATTTTGCGTTCCTTACGCGGTAGGGTTATAATGGGAACCCCTTGATAGTTCGCCTTGAATAAAACTCCCCAGCAAGGCCCAACATTGGTTTTACCATTTGCCACCTATCCTTTTTCCCTTGGGTTCTGCAGACTCAAGGGTCATCTTTATTTTAAACCCCCGGGCCAGTGCTCCTCTGAGTGTTGGTCCAACCTGTCAGCCGCCGGTGGCCACCAGGGGCAACTCTGGGCTGGCCTACCGGAACCTTGGACAATCCGGTGTGCCCTGAGAACGAGTTATGTGCAGCTCCTATCGGGATTTGTCGGCACATCCGGGTGGCTTTGCTGATCTTGTTTTACCATTGTCGAAATGTCTTGTAACCAGGATTCCGAGCCTGATCGGGTCTTCCTGGGAGAAGAAATATCCTTCGTTGACCGTGAGAGCTTGTGATGGGCTAAGTTGGAACACCCCTGCAGGGTTTTGAACTTTCGAAAGTCGTGCCCGCGGTTATGGGCAGATGGGAATTTGTTAATGTCTGGTTGTAGAGAACTTGACACTTAACTTAATTAAAAATGCATCAACCGCGTGTGTAGCCGTGATGGTCTCTTTTCGGCGGAGTCCGGGAAGTGAAAACGGTGTTGGAGTTATGCTTGAACGTAAGTAGTCTAGGATCACTTCTTGATCATAGATTCTCGAACGTGCTTTGCCTTCTCTTCTCGCTCTCATTTGCGTATGTTAGCCACCATATATTCTAGTGCTTGCTGCAGCTCCACCTCACATACCTTTTCCTACCCATAAACTTAAATAGTCTTGATCGTGAGGGTGTGAGATTGCTGAGTCCCCGTGACTCACAGATTACTTCCAAAACCAGATTGCAGGTGCCGATGATAACGTGCAGGTGACGCACCCGAGCTCAAGGAGGAGCTCGATGAAGACCTTGTTCGTTGTGATGTTTCGTTTCCAGTTGATCAGTAGTGGAGCCTAGTTGGGGCGATCGGGGATCTTTTGCATTAGGGGTAGTCTTCTTTTATTTTGGTTCTGTAGTCGGACCTTGTTTGTATCTGGATGATGTAATGCTTTATTCATGTATTGTGTGAAGTGGCGATTGTAAGCCAACTCTGTACCTCTTTCTTATTCAGTATATGGGATGTGTAAAGATTACCCCTCTTGCGACATGCCTACAATGCGGTTATGCCTCTAAGTCGTGCTCCGACACGTGGGAGATATAGCCGCATCGTGGGTGTTACACATGGTTTGATGACTGCCCTGCCACATTGTCCATGGCCCATAGGGTTAGGCCCATGACTTGTCTGCGTGTAGTAAACAGAGCGCCCATTTTCTGTCCAATTTCCTTGCGGTATACTGGGTTGCTGCTCATCCATATCATGAGGAAGCTCATTGAGATCAGGAGGCAACTCATTGAGATCAAGCATTTTTTTTTCTTTTTTTGGCTGCTGCCACACATCCACTGCATATAAAAAAGAAGGAAGTGATGTCAAGTTTTAATCATCAAAGAATGTTTCAAACAACCTAAAAACTTAGTAAATAGGCAGTTGCACACCATTTTATAACAATCTTAGTTCCAAAATCAACATGTCTATAACATAATCTTTTATTATAACATGTATGCATTTTTTTTGTTTGCACAGACTTGTTATGTTAGTTGCACAGTTTGTAGTAAATAGTTGGCAAGAACATGACCTTTTTTACTACAGAGTTTTTCTGACTTTTTCCTTCGTTTGTTGCAACGATCCACATGTTTTCTGTTGGCAAGGAGCTGATTTAGATTTTTCTGCACATAATTTGGACACAATTTGATGCTACATTTTGAGATGGAAAATCCAAGTGAAAGAAGAAAGAAGAATTGGATGACACACTATAGATATATGTTTTTCATTGCCATTTCTGTTTTTACTTCCAGTATATTTGAACATATTTTTACACTATAGCTTTGCAATAGGTGTACTACCAGAATATATGTTTGGGACAAGTATATATGCATGACTACTTTAATATGGTTTATGGCTATAATAACCTTGTTTATTTCTCTGTTGCACAAATTGCTGGAGAAGTTGCTATTAATCATTGTGTGGTTTTCACAAAAGTTCTTGTGTTTTAGCTGTTGTACTGCAGATTTTTGGTTTTAGCTAGAATAGATCTTTCAGTTGGCCAGCATGCATGTTTAGTTGGACTGTCAATGTGTTCAGTTGGCTAGAATACATGTTTCAATTTCCCAGGATGCATCTATCAGTTGGCCAGCATGCATGTTCAGTTGCACAGTCAATGTGTTCAGTTGGCTAGAATAGATGTTTCAATTTCCCAGGATGCATATATCAGTTGGCCAACATACATGTTGAGTTGCAGAGTCAATGTGTTCAGTTGGTTAGAATAGATGCTTCCGTTGGCCAGGATGCACATATCAGTTGGCCAGCATGCATATTCAGTTGCACAGTCAATGTGTTCAGCTGGCTAGAATAGATGTTTCAGTTGGCCAGGATGCATATAACAGTTGGCCAGCATACATGTTCAGTTGGCTAGAATCATGTTTTAGTGGCGTGCATATATCAGTTGGCCAACATACAGGGGGAGGGGAAACTTGCCTGGCATGCATGTTAGAAAACACGTTTAGTTTTGATCTCAAACCATGTTTAGTGTGCAGATGCACTCATGGGGGTGGGAGGTGGTGTGATATTGACAATGGGGTGATGTGGCAGATCCACTCCTTTTTTGTAGCAACTTCTTCATGGATTTGCTGATAAATTCATGGAGAAGGGTGTTTATAGATACAATACAAGAAGGGGGAGAACTGAAGAGGGGCAGAGAGGAATTACTTGCCTGATGTTGCTACCTGGTATGGCTCTGATCACCCTGCTCTTTAGATCAACTTGTTAAAGCAGTTTCTTTTACTTTTGGGCTACTATGACGGCTGTATAGAAGGAGGAAGAAGCCTTGGATCCCTTCTTTCGTGGAGGACAAAAAGATAGCATGGGAGGGGCTGGGGCGTGGGAGGAGCTGAGACGTGGGGGCACGTGAGCGTGGGGACATCTGGCCACGTGAGGATCGTCTTTTCTGTTTCGGATTGGGTGCTCCATCACCTCGGTTTAATGATCGCCTATCTCTTTCCTTTTCTGTACCGCGTGGGGATAGGGGCTTACCTTTTTAGGTCGGCCGCCCGATCGTATTAGTGGGTAGCCGGTCGTTTACTAGACGCGTCCTAACCTAAAACCCGTGTTACAGCTATAGCTATTATCAGAGGCGGATTTAGGGCCTAGGCAGTTGCCCCGGACGTAAAGACAATTTCCTTGGTTGAGCATGCGGCTTGGCATTTTTCTAGGTCCGTCATCTGCTGCTATTGTATTTGTCTTCTCTCTTCTTTAACTCATCATGAATTTGATATGACACCTCTTATAACCCACCACCCTATATTATATCGAGTACTTACTTTTAGCCTTCATGATAATCTTTTTGGACGCTAATAACTGCCATATGTGTGGCATATACGACATGCGTTCACACACCGTGTGTGGTGTGAGCAGGAGACAGCTCACATGGGTTGTGTGTGGGCGGACAGAATTGACCATACGTGCGGGCGCGGCTACTTCATGCCACACGCCCAACAAGTACTACTCATCTTCACCCCGTGCGTCTGGCACGAAGCAAAAATGCCCACACGTCCTGACGCTGCTACGTTAGGTACCCCGCGGGATGACGATTTAGTTGCCATCCTGGTTGGCAGATGTAGTTATCCGGGATGGCAAGTGTAGTTGTAAAAGCATGGCAACTCTATCTATTTTGGTTAACTATAGTTGCCATGTCTAATTTATGGTAGTTGCCGTGTGTAATCAAACCGTAGTTGCCGTGTGTGATTAACTACTTGCCACATATGGTCAAAACAGTAGTTGTCATGTGTGTTTACCTAGTTGCCACGTGTGGTCCAACCATAGTTGTCATGTATTGTTAATCACAGTTGTCATGTGTGTTTATCTGGTTGCCACGTATGCGCAAGTGCAGTTGCCGTGTAGCAAAGAAATACAGTTGCTATGTGTGTGTACCGGGTTGCCACGTTCGCGTAACTGCAGTTGCCATGTAGCAAAGAATCACAGTTGCCATGTGTATGTACCGAATTGCCACGTTCGCGTAACTGCAATTGTCATCCACAAGATAGTAGTGTCGTGTGGGCGAAAAGCAGTTCGCCTACACGCACATGACCTAGTTGGTGGCTGTGTGGGCGAAAAGCAGTTCGCCCACACAATGCAGCTGGCAAATAGCGTGGTGCGGGTGTGTGGGCAAACTCTTCAACGCCCACACACCAGCCCCGTCCTACGTGGCACACTAAATCCATTTTTTCGTGTCAAGATTCGTGCAAAAGACAGTGAACGACGATCCAGACATGTGGGCGAGTTGGGTAACGCCCACACGTGTGGGCAAGTTGGGTGGGCGTTAGTGTTTTCGATTTTTTTTATGATCAGGCCTTCATTGCAATCCTGCTGTTGGTTTAACTCTGAAGTGATCACGCAAACGGAAACGGAAACGTAACATCAATATAAACGAACACCTGGGCACCGAGACCGCGGAAACGTATTCAGACCAGGCCAGACTCGCTGGAAATAGCGAGGCAAGCCGCGAACAGCAGCAGCGCACCACCGCCTCCGGTCCCTACCCAGCCGCCGATGCCGCCACGCGCCGCCGCCGGCGATCTCAGCTGAGCATGGCGGCCGCCCCCGCGGGCCCCCAGAACCGCTGCGTCTTCGGTACGCCCCCCCCCCCCCCCCCCCCCCCCCCCCCCCCCCCCCCCCCCCCCCCCCCCCCCCCCCCCCCCCCCGTCCCCGCCCTTCTCTCTCACAGCCCCCTGCTCCCTCCCGGGGTCTCCGCGTTCTATGTGCGTGCCTGCGTGCGTGTTCCTTCCTCTGGTTCGATCCGCGGGCTAGGAGCTCTCGCCGCGGTTCGGGCGGGAGTGGCCTGGCCCCAATTGGCGGCTACGCGAGTAGAGCTCGATTTGGGCCCCCAATCGCTGCTGCATCCTCCGTCGATTCCCCGTGGTTTTCCCTTCGTGTGTGGATGGCCGGTGCGGTTTTGGGTGGCGCGGAGCGCGTTTAGCTGCTCCCGCCGCTAGATTTGGAGTCTAATTTCATTTCATTCGAGTTTTCGTACTGTCTAGGGTTTGCCTCTTTTTTTTTTATCATTCATATTCGTCACGCCTTTGGGGTTGTTTTCCCCCAAACAAAGGTGCCCGTTAGTTGGCTTGTGCTGTATTCAACGTGTGTGACACTGATATTTACCGCACATTTTGTGTTGGCTCAGTTGATGCGGTATGAGTAGGTTCTTGAGTTCGATTGACGCCGGTTTTGGCTGTTGAATTTGGTTGCAGTTGGGAACATTCCATACGATGCGACAGAGGAGCTGCTCGTGCAGATATGCGAGGAAGTCGGGCCCGTGGTCTCCTTCAGGTTTAGTTGTGCAAACCCTATCAGTTGTGTGTCTTTGTGCCACCATGTAGTTTTCTAATTTGACCATGTTGTGCAGATACACATGTTTGTTAGATTATTATCGGATTATTCAGTATCTGTTAAAATACCCATGTGCCCTCTTTCATTCTCTTTCAAAATGAGGAAATTGTTAGCCAGCTATATGGACATGATGCTTTTAAATCCAGCACGTAACATCTGGAATATTGATTTTGTTTAAGTATGATGGCCTTATTGCACACTGCTGCTAAGCATGATCTCAGAACTCAATAGGTTGTCGTAGGGGTTGCCCTGCTTATGGATGCTGCCTCGGGCCTTTCGAAAGATAAGAGTGTTGAATGCTGAAATGATATCCTGAATATCTTATATAGCTAGTGTTATGGGATCACTTTCTGGACTACACATGCAAATGGAAATTAACCTTAACAAAAATAACAAGAAACCCGAAGATACACGTGTGTGCTGCTTCTTGATCACTGTTTCTCAACAAGTGACATTATACTGAAACTGGTTATGAGTTATTTCTATCCCTGATAACCTTTTTAGCGTTCGACGAAGCTGATGACAGTGTTGAGCTGTGACTGCTAGATACTGACCGCTCAAAATTGCTTGCAGACTGGTTGTTGATAAGGAAACTGGAAAGCCGAAAGGTTATGGATTTTGTGAATACAAGGATGAAGAGACAGCTCTAAGTGCACGCCGGAACCTTCAGGGTCATGATGTTAATGGTCGTCAGTTACGTGTTGATTTTGCTGAAAATGGGAGGAACACTGACAGAAATAGAGAAAAGGTGGAAGATCCTCAGTTTATTACTGTAGAAGAACCTTATTTCTCACCCAGCAAGTCCTATGTTAAGATGAAAGCTTGTATGGTTTTGGTTCCCATGAATTATAATACTCACTTTTCTCCAACTACCATGTGTCTCCTGTTTTGCTTTCTTGCACAGCATGTGTATGTATGTACAGATTCCTGTCTGTACATATGCACACCTGCTATTCTGCCAAAATAACTTGTGGAATTATCTTTCTGGTATTGCGGATCTTCTTTGGTATCGCGGTTCCAAAATCATCTCTAATGTCTCGATTCTGCCTTCTTTTACAAAAGTAACGTGCCAAAGTTACTGGGGTAACAAAAGCAATGTCATGCTTTCAAAGATCTCCAGAATTGTACTGAACACGTGAGGTTCTCTGCAAATAGCAAAAGAAGAATTATCTTGTAGAGGATGTATATGTGGTCAATGCATCTTTAGTTGCATCCTTTGTGATATGGTCAAGCAATGGTGTTGCAATTACTAGTGAATTTATCTCTGAAATGATATATACAGTTGACTTTCTCTTTTGGCTTACCGTTACATTATTACTACCTTTCTCTCTCAAAATAAGTGTGATGTCCTTAGCTGCTATCAGCAGCCTTTGTATCTATCCCCACACCAGTGACTAATGCTGATCTGTATGTGCTGATTTTTGTTGCCAAGTTGTCAGAATGCATCCACAAGAAAATACTGTGTATCTAAGTTTCACAACTGGACGCAGTTGATTGGTTGATAGTGGTTTACATAGGGACACTATTTTTATGCTAATTTTTCTGGAGATCATAGTGAAATACTATTGCATGATAAGGTCACTAGTTTTCAGTGCCATGTTGTAACTTTGCATATTTGGAACTAAGTAGCTTCATTACAGAAATGGAGTTAGTGCAATCAAAATTAATTTCATGCATGGGCAGTAGGAAATCTTAACCAATTGAAGTTGTCAATAAAAAGCAGATCTTGACTTATTTTTTATATGTTTATGCATTGCAGGGTCGTGGAGGACCAGGAATGTCATCTACTGTTGGTTGGTTTCAATTTCTTGATCATCATTTTGTTTATCTGTATGTTTAAGATTTCAAACTTGCCAGTTTTATGTCCGTGCGTGCTGACATTGGGTTCTTGATGGAATCCTGCAGATGCTCAGAAACAATTAACCACAACTCCCGCTGTAGGGGACACCAGCCTTCATCAGCTTATTGGTCTTCCACCGGCAATACATGCTGCATCTGTGATGGCTGGCGTTCTTGGGGGAGCTCAAACTGCAAATGTACAAAATGGTTTACCTGTCCAATTTGGGCTTGGAAATGACCCTCTTACCCATTACTTGGCCAGGATGTCAAGGCATCAGTTGTATGAAATCATGTCTGAGTTGAAGGTTATATTGAAATATCAATGTCAATTATGAAGATTAAAAATTGCTCACTGCTAGTTTTAGCTTGTTAATGTTTTTTTTATGGCAGACCCTAACTACTCAAAATAACGACCTTGCCAAAAAACTGCTGCAAGGAATTCCACAGCTTCCAAAGGCCCTATTTCAGGTGACCTTCGCTACTGATTGCTCAATTAATCAATTACTACCTCCGTATCAAAATATAAGACGTTTTTTGACAGGGAGTAGTACTTTCTGTCCCTGTTTTTGTGTACTTGTCCAAAATATAACATGATGGAATCTGTATGGGTTCTCCACCCAAAATCTGTGCCTATTTTTGCTTCATTCATCTTCACAAATTTCATACACCCTTCTTAATATAAATTTAACCAACTCGAAGTGTTCTGGTTATGCTTGTTAGAACTTTGATGTGATTCATGGTTGTCTTGTTCTCCCAGAAGGCAAAAAAATAAAAATAAAAAGTATGTTCCCTTAATTTATTGAATACTCCCTCCTTTCCTAAATATACAAGTCTTTTTAGAGAATCCAATGCGGACTACATTCGGAGCAAAATGAGTGAATCTACACTCTAAAATATGTCTATATACATCTGTATGTAGTCCGTAATGAAATCTCTAGAAAGATTATTATATTTAGGAACGGAGGGAGTAGTTGTGTACAGATCAAATATTTGTTGCGTTCAGGTGGAGGCCATTGTTGAAAGACAGGAAGGCCAGCCAACTTTATATGTTGAGCCTTGTGATTCCATGGAAGAACTTTTTTGAAATACTTTTGTTCATTGTTTAATTCACTCTAGGGTAAGAATGGAATATTCGAACATCATAACCATTTTCTTGTTGTAATGCAGGCACAGATAATGCTCGGGCTGGTGACACCTCAGATGGTATATTCCTGCTTTGTTCTGAGTTTGATGTACCTTATGTTTTCCTGATTCTCTAATATACTAACCCAGGTCTGTCGAAATCACAGATGCAGATGGCTAAGAGCCAACAGCCTTCTAGTTCGTTGGCACAATCTTCTCACCTCAATGAATCATTTCCGCAGCCAGATGATGTGTTACCAATTGTTCATAAACCTCCACCAAACCCTAATGTCATGCAGGAACAAACTGCACTGCTGCATAACTTTCCTCAGTATCAGCATTCATCTCAGCCCCCAGTCAAAATGTTTCCGCATGGACATCAGTCTGGGGTGCTGGCACACCCTCCAATGCTACCTCAGCCCTTCGGCACCTCTTCCAGTGTTCCTACTCAACCCCTTGTAACCTCAGGAGGCTTGATATCACAAGTTCAGCCTTCATTTTTGACACAGCACCCTAGACCACCAGTTATGCCAACTAATGTACAGCAACTACCCTTGACCAATCCTCATCTCCCCCAGGTATTTTTTTTCACATATAAGGAGCTTATATGTTTCTTCACAAATGATGTGATAGGTAGCAAGCCAAAGTTTGTGATGAATTATTAATCATCTTGATTGGGTCTTCTAATTTACAGAACGCCTGTAAACTATGTACTAGAAACCAAACTGTACAGTACATCAACTATTCTTGTATCTTTGCTTAGGCCCTTAAATTAAGTGATTTTTTCTAGTCAAGTTGGATATGATTCACTAATTTTACCGTCCACAAAACTCGTGTCACATTGCAGGTTGCTGCTGAACCTGAGATATTTCCGAAGGAAATAAGATTGCCTGATCGAGCTAGTCATCAGGCAGAGTTAGACCATCCATCGAAACTGAGAAAATTGGAGGACGGAACATTGACGCCAGGAATTGTAAACAATAGTCCTGCTATTTATACTGCTCCATCGCAGGTCATCCCTACTGGACCATCAGGGAGCTATAGTTCTGGTGCTGTTAACTTTCAGCAACCAGAGAATGAAGCGCCTCAGGTAATCCCCTCTAGATTTTAATTTTAGTTTCCAGCTTTCCTGTTATTTTATTATACCTTCCGTTCTTGGATGCTTAAATTCTACAGAATCTGACCTGACTAAAGTTCTAAACATTTTGCATCATGTCTCTGGAATTGAATTGTACCGAGACACAAGGTTTCTAGACTTGAAATTTTCATGTGTTCACAATTCCAATTCTTCTTGTAATGGTGCAGCTCACACAGGACGACGAGTCAGCCCTTCTGCAGCAAGTCTTACAACTGACACCTGAGCAGCTGAGTTCATTGCCAGTGGAGCAGCAGCAGCAGGTGATACAGCTTCAGAAGATGCTATCAGCTGGTAAATAGCGGCATAACACCAGCTGAGTAAGCACAGCGAAATTGTTAACCTACATAGTCAAACATTGAAGAAGGCTCGTCTAGCCACACACACACACACACGTAACTTCTCAACTTTGTTGGTATCTCTGGGCCATCAGTTTTGCTCCTGATGATTGATTTATTTGGCATTCTTTGTAAAGTTGAGGTAAAAATGTGGTGGCAAAAGAATTGTGAAGAAAGATGATAATTGTCCATTAGTTCTGTAACATTTTAGAAAACAATAATCTTATGAAGAGAGGGAGTTGTATTTGTGTTCCAGAATTGTTTGCAGAATCAGATTTTTGTTATGTCTGTTTATTTCCGACGATCTGAAAGCTATTACTGAAGGCACCGGTTGTATGCATGACAAATTTGTTACATTGCTGTTGTGGGTCCAGTATGTTCTTCAAGTTCCCTGATCATTACATGAAAGTTGCAAATGAGTGAAATCGGGTGATAGTATCAATTTTGCAAAAAATATTTGTGGCCACATTTGTTTCCACAAAACTCGAGTTTTTGAAAGTGCCCTTCGAATTTCAATAAATAAAACGTGTACACGTGTAAAAACTCTAAATCTATGAAACAGTTCTCGTTTGTGGCCCTGCACCCACACACGATGTACTATTATTTGCTATTTTTCATAGTTTGTGTAGTACTCCCTCTGCAAAGTAATATAAGAACTTTGAATATCCGATCTAGAAGGTCACATATTACTTTACAGAGGGAGCACTTTGGTGTACGCACCCGTGATTTCTTCGAGGATAGAATATTCAAAGAAAAATCGTTCACATCAGGCAGCTGATTTCTCCCGACGCATCTGATCCCCAAATCAGACCCTCTTATTTTTTTTTACGGATTGTCTTGACTTTCTGCGCGTGTATGGCTCAACCTGGAGCTTGATTAATTTGCATGCGTGTTTTTTTTTTGCGAGAAAAACTTTTAATCTATTCATCTTCAATGTTTTAACCTTCATCATTGTAGATCCCAGTGTATTTGCTGCCATGCACTAGCTATAAGACACGACAAGGTTTTTATTAAAAAATGACACTGCGATTGTTGTTATTAACTCAAGAGGGGAACGTAAAAGAATAAGCAAAACTATTATTTGCCTAGTTCAAAAATAAATAAAAAGGAGTATTAGTCGCCTTTAAGAAAAAATTGTGTGTTTTGCAAGCTGGACGTGTGCCACTGAAAGGCCTGGTGGCTTTTGTTACAAGACAAAAGCGCAAATATGTGATACAATGAATGTTGCAAGTCGGACGCTTGACGCTGCAAGACAGATCAAAGTTGCTGCAAACCGAGTGAACGTTGTCGCAAGGTCACACGCCGTTTCCCCCACAAAACCATCCACCATTTTTTTCCTTTTTTTTTGCAAAATTTGGTCTGCCATGTTGCAGAGCGGGCCACGTGGCGCTACATGCTGCACGGCCGAATACTTGATGTTACAAGGCCCAATGTATGACGCCACAAAGCTAACAAACTGGAGAGCAACTAATTAACGAGCGTTCCTTCGGGAGCCTCGCAACGATCAATGCCACTTGGCGTGCTCTCAGTCATTCGCCACGTGCCGCGCTCTAGGCGCTCTCTCTGAATTTTTTTTTTCGCACGCGTTTTCCGCTTTTGACATGACTTCAAATCTTACAGCTCATCAAGCGTCGGAGTGAGGCTCGATGATTTTATTAGGGTAGCGGAAGCGTATATAATACAAGTGACCAACTCCAGGATCGCACGGGACTGACTGGGACTCCTCTAGGCGTCGGACTCGCTATCGAACTCTTCATCCATAAGATCGCCTTCGTTAACATCTGGCCAAATCAACAAGCCAGGTGAGTACTTTGAATGTACTCGCAAGACAGTTTGGACATAAGATATAACAAATGCAAACATGATGCACATGAGCATATTAGTAATGCACACTCAGGTAATAAATTTGCACTGCATGATAAATGAAAGGAAGTCAGGCGGTAGTCCTCCCGAAATCCTAATAAAATAACTGAAGGCCGATCGGGTGTCTGAAGCGACGCCTCGAAAGGAAAAATAAATTAACATGCCACAGCCGGGCGTCAAGGCGACACCACATAAAAGGCTTATATTGAAATGTAAATGACAGTACATGCCACAGTCGGACGTCTAGGTGACATCTTGAAAAGGGCTTATAATGAAAGTAAATAACAAGGTTACCACAATCGGACGTCTGAGCGACATCACATAAAGGGCTTATATCAAAAGTAAATAATAAGAATGCCACAGTCGGACGTCTAAGCGACATCACATAAAGGGCTTATATCAAAAACAAATAACAGGAATGCCACAGTCGGACGTCTGAGCGACATCACATAAAGGGATTATATCAAAAGTAAATAACAAGAATGCCATAGTCGGACGTCTGGGTGACATCACATAAAGGGATTATATTTCGTCATTCGAATTCAAGTAGCTCATGAATTTAAATCATCCCAGAGAAATACTCAGTACATAATAATAAACTGGTTAGTCCGTCCACGGGATTAACTTTCAGCCGGGATTACCACTCTCAGTTTCATGTTTATCCTCCGGAGACTGTCACTGAGACTGACACTGAGACTGACACTGATATGTTGATCAAAGTCCTTGATCATGGACATGGTTACTCAGATGGTTTTGACTCTGCAGAGTTTGTACTCTTTACCTACATCCAACGGATTACAGTAGTCACAAAGGACTAGTTCCATTTACGGTGTATTAGAAGAAACACATCTAACCAGTACACACCCATTCCACATTCTGTTGCCAGGGATCGCCCTAGGCAATGTTCAAGAAAAACTCTGAGACGGGGAGGCTACAACCTCGAGTAACATGGGATCAAATTTATATTCGCGCGCTCTAAGGGCTGCCCCCTCTCGGTCCCAACCGGAAACACCCATGCCCCTTGACCGGATGACAGGCTTTAATCCAGGGCCATGGAACCCTCATCACGGCCCCTCTATATGGCGTGTACGAAGAAATAGGTTAGCAACTGACTAGACCGCATTCTTTACAAAAGACATGTGGCGGCACAAAAAAAAGATGAACGGGACATGACTTGATCCACGATAATACCGGAGTTAAACGGTTGCCATAAGACTGGCATGCTTCAACAATACCATCTTACCACCTATCATGCCACCACATGATTAGGTTATATCACCATCATATGAACACATCATATTTCAGAGTCCACTTGTAGCTTGCCTTGCATGCAATATAACATTCACAATTGCTTATATAAACATGCCATGAGAAAACTACTCAAGCAAACATGCAAAACACTCATCATATCAAAGGTTCAAACATGCTTGCCTGGTTCAGAGTAGTTAGAGTCTAGCTCGGCGAAGTTTGCGGTTCCGTCACCTCCTTCGGTATCTATGGTATAAAAAAATGGATACTACCGTGAATACCGTGCGTGCATAAAAATTGCTCCAAATATTTTTCAAATAAATATGATAAAAAACTAGACAGAAAAATAAAGATGACAGAAAAAGAATCAACTCAAAATCATCTTTTGTTTAAAAGTTATAAAGGTTTTAGTCCAGGGACTAATCTGTGATGAAACGGAAACTTTTCAGGGGCTAGTTTAGAAAAACAGAAAACGCTTCGGTTAAAAATACGCCAGCCCAAAGGAAAAACGTACTTTGCCCGAAGGCGCTTTCAGAAAACGTTTCAAATAGCAGAGGAGGGGCTGACGAGGGGGTCCCACCCATCAGGTTTAAAAAATTGAAAAAGAAAACAGAGCACACCGGCGCCCGAGGATCGCGGTGGTCGCCGGCGTCGATCCACGGCGAGGTAGGGGAAATGAAGAGTACCTACGGGTTCACGAAGCTCTTCCGCATCCGTGGGTGGTGGAGTTGGTCGTCGGTGAGCACCACGTTGACGGCGGCCTCCACTCCGACCGACGGTGGTTCGGGCGGTGGTGGATCTCGCCGAGGAGGGCTGCAGACGCCAAATTGAGGCTAGGGTCAGAAGAGTGGGAGCACTAGGAGGCTACTGGCAAGGTTTGGGAGGCGGGGGTGCCCTCATCGGAGAGAATCGTGTCGGAGCCCGAAGCGGATTGGGGCGGCCGGAGTTGGGGAAGAAGACTCTCCCGAGGCCCTCCGATGAGCGTGGCGAGGTTCTGAGGAGAGGAGGGGACGTGCTGGGTTGAGCACGAGCTCGGGGTCGCTATTTATAGCCGGCCCGAGGCGGTTGCCGAGAACGGGATAACTCCGGCGAGCGATTACGGTGAGGCAGTGGTCGGGCTAGAGGTTTAGGTGATTGGGCATCATCGTGTTGGTCCACTGGTTCTGTTCAAGGGCTAAACTTGGTATGACTTGGGTGATACTCCAAGCTCTCGACGGAACGGCCTCACGGGCACGTCGGCGGTAGGGAGCGCGCTCTTTGCTTTCCAGGCCACGACGACGGCTCTGTAGCACGTACAGGGAAGGGGACAGCCACGCGGAGGCTCTTGGAGGATTGGGCGGTGCTGGACGGCGCCGTTCCACGCTGAGCCTCTCTGGCGGCCACAACGAGTGTTGCTGTCGCCGCTCATGGGAGCGATGTACCCCTGCCAGCTCACCGCCGACGCTCGCAACCGTCCATGCAACCGTGCGGCACGATGGATAAGAAGGGGGAGCAGTGAGCAAGGCGCCAACGCGCGCACTGGCGAGATCGACGCCAAGTTCTGAAGAAAACGACACTGACGACTGAACCAAAACACTGAAACTCTGAATTTGACAGGAACAGTGCACGCCAACTGTTCGACGAAATGATTTAGGCACGTGGAATTTTTTCATGGAGCTAGGACTTGGTGAGGTGGTCTCTTGATGCATCTAGAGGCTGCCTGATTTATCTCAGATTTTTAGGAAAAGAAAAGGAATGCATTTCACCAAAAATGGCAAATCTGGTCCAAACTTGCAGCAAGCAAATTTGGAAATATTTGAACTGTGGACTAGTGGATGTTGATGGATCTTGGTTGAGGGTACCAAGGACTAGTTGGGGTAATTTGTTTGGGCTCAAAAACTTAAAGGATCTGGTACTTCCTTTGTAAATCCCAAGAGTCCAAACTAAATTACAGAAAAATGTTTGAGGATAAATCAAATAGAAATAAAATCTAAAAGAGGTTGAAACTTGCTGGAATTGGATGTTTGACTTGACCCAAAGTAGGGAGGTGGGTTTGGAAGAAAGATTTAAACATGTGACATGGCAAAAGAGAAAGGTTTGAATGGGAAAAGAATAAATCCATAATCCATACGATTTCTTTTTAATAGAAGGAATTGTAAAAACTTTCCAAAAACCATTTGGGTTGAGCCAACCCAATATGAAAAACCCTCAAGACCAAAATCAAGGTTGGAAAGAACCCATGACATACTTGTCATAAAAGGATTTGAGAAGGAGAGTCTTTTAGAAAAAATTAATAATCTCCTTTCCATCAAAAGAAAAAGGAAATTGATAAAAACCAAATCAAAATTTTTGGAGTGTTACATCTGGGCCGCTTCATCCAACAATACCGCCGAACCAAAGTATGACATGCTGGTAAGCAGTATGACTTATATCGCCCACAACTCACTTGTGTTCTACTCGTGCATATGACATCTACGCATAAAAACCAGGCTCGGATGCCATTGTTGGGGAACGTAGTAATTTCAAAAAAATTCCTACGCACACGCAAGATCATGGTGATGCATAGCAACGAGAGGGGAGAGTGTTGTCCACGTACCCTCGTAGACCGAAAGCGGAAGCGTTAGCACAACACGGCTGATGTAGTTGTACGTCTTCACGATCCGACCGATCAAGTACCGAACACACGACACCTCCGAGTTCAGCACACGTTCAGCTCGATGACGTCCCTTGAACTTCGATCCAGCCGAGTGTTGAGGGAGATTTTCGTCAGCACGACGGCGTGGTGACGATGTTGATGTTCTACCGATCCAGGGCTTCGCATAAGCATCGCTACGGTATTATCGAGGTGGACTATGGTGGAGGGGGGCACCGCACATGGCTAAGAGATCAATGATCAATTGTTGTGTCTCTAGGGTGCCCCCTTGCCCCTGTAAATAAGGAGCAAGGGGGGTGCGGCCGGCCATAGGAGGAGGCGCGCAGGAGGAGTCCTACTCCTACCGGGAGTAGGACTCCCCTCCTTTTTCCTACTTGGATTAGGACTTGGGGGAAGGAGTGGAGGAGAAGGAAGGAAGGGGCGCGCCGCCCCCTCTCCTTGTCCTATTCGGACTAGGGGGAGGGGAGCGTGGCCAGCCCTTGCCTCCTCTCCTCTCTTCCACCTAGGCCCACTAAGGCCCATTTGATTCCCGGGGGGTTCCGGTAACCTCCCGGTACTCCGGTAAAATCACTATTTCACCCGGAACACTTCCGATATCCAAACATAGGCTTCCAATATATCAATCTTCATGTCTCGACCATTTTGAGACTCCTCGTCATGTCCGTGATCACATCCGAGACTCCGAACAACCTTCGGTACATCAAAACATATAAACTCATAATATAACTGTCATCGTAACGTTAAGCGTGCGGACCCTACGGGTTCGAGAACTATGTAGACATGACCGAGACACGTCTCCGGTCAATAACCAATAGCGGAACCTGGATGCTCATATTGGCTCCTACATATTCTACGAAGACCTTTATCGGTCAGACCGCATAACAACATACGCTGTTCCCTTTGTCATCGGTATGTTACTTGCCCGAGATTCGATCGTCGGTATCTCAATACCTAGTTCAATCTCGTTACCGGCAAGTCTCTTTTACTCGTTCCGTAATACATCATCCCACAACTAACTCATTATTTACAATGCTTGCAAGGCTTAAGTGATGTGCATTACCGAGAGGGCCCAGAGATACCTCTCCGACAATCGGAGTGACAAATCCTAATCTCGAAATACGCCAACCCAACAAGTACCTTCGGAGACACCTGTAGAGCACCTTTATAATCACCCAGTTACGTTGTGACGTTTGGTAGCACACAAAGTATTCCTCCGGTAAACGGGAGTTGCATAATCTCATAGTCATAGGAACATGTATAAGTCATGAAGAAAGCAATAGCAACATACTAAATGATCGTGTGCTAAGCTAACGGAATGGGTCATGTCAATCACATCATTCTCCTAATGATGTGATCCCGTTAATCAAATGACAACCCATGTCAATGGCTAGGAAACTTAACCATCTTTGATCAACGAGCTAGTCAAGTAGAGGCATACTAGTGACACTCTGTTTGTCTATGTATTCACACATGTATTATGTTTCCGGTTAATACAATTCTAGCATGAATAATAAACATTTATCATGATACAAGGAAATAAATAATAACTTTATTATTTCCTCTAGGGCATATTTCCTTCACATAATTCCTATTTGCAACAATAAGAACGTCATTGATTCTTCCCATAGGTTTCTTAATAGTGGAATCCGCAAGGTGCAAATTTAGAGAGCAATCATCAAAATCGCGGAAACCTAACAAATCACACAAAGTCTTCGGAATCGTGGAAACACTAGCACCCAAATCACATAAAGCATAGCATTCATGATCTTTAATTTTAATTTTAATAGTTGGTTCCCACTCATCATAAAGTTTTCTAGGGATAGAAACTTCCAATTCAAGTTTTTCTTCATAAGATTGCATCAAGGCATCAACGATATGTTTAGTAAACGCTTTATTTTCAGAATTAAATTCCTTGAAATCCAAAGTAGTGGGTTTAGCAACATCTAGGGTTTTAATTTCTTCAATCCCACTTTTATCAAATTTAGCATCAAGATCAAAAAAATTCGAATTCTTGGAACGCCTTCTAGGTAAAGGTGGATCATATTCAGTACCATCATATTCAAGATTCATATTGCAAAACAAAGATTTAATAGGGGATGTTGGGGAACGTAGCAGAAATTTAAAATTTTCTATGCATCACCAAGATCAATCTATGGAGTCATCTAGCAACGAGGGAGAGAGGAGTGCATCTACATACCCTTGTAGATCGCGTGCGGAAGCGTTCAAGAGAACGGGGTTGATGGAGTCGTACTCGACGTGATTCAAATCACTGATGACCTAGTGCCGAACAGACGGCACCTCCGCGTTCAACACACGTACGGTTAGGAAGACGTCTCCTCCAACTTGATCCAGCAAGGGGGAAGGAGAGGTTGATGAAGATCCAGCAACACAACGGCGTGGTGGTGGAAGCAACAGTGATCTCGGCAGGGCTTTGCCAAGCGCAGGGAGACGGAGGAGTGTCACGGGAGGGAGAGGGAGAGGCCAGGGGCTTGGGTGCGGCTGCCCTTCCTCCCCCCCACTATATATAGGGTGCCTAGGGGGGGCGCCGTCCCTAGGAGATCCAATCTCCTAGGGGGGGCGGCGGCCAAGGGGGTGCCTTGCCCCCCAAGGCAAGGGTGGCGCCCCCACCCCTAGGGTTTCCAACCCTAGGCGCAGGGGAAGGCCCAAGGGGGGCGCACCAGCCCACTAGGGGCTGGTTCCCCTCCCACTTCAGCCCATGGGGCCCTCCGGGATAGGTGGCCCCACCCGGTGGACCCCCGGGATCCTTCCGGTGGTCCCGGTACAATACCGATTACCCCGAAACTTTCCCGATGGCCGAAACTTGACTTCCTATATATAAATCTTCACCTCCGGACCATTCCGGAACTCCTTGTGACGTCCGGGATCTCATCCGGGACTCCGAACAACTTTCGGGTTACCGTATGCTAATATCTCTACAACCCTAGCGTCACCGAACCTTAAGTGTGTAGACCCTACGGGTTCAGGAGACATGCAGACATGACCGAGATGCCTCTCCGGTCAATAACCAACAGCGGGATCTGGATACCCATGTTGGCTCCCACATGCTCCATGATGATCTCATTGGATGAACCACGATGTCGAGGATTCAATCAATCCGTATACAATTCCCTTTGTCAATCGGTACGTTACTTGCCCGAGACTCGATCGTCGGTATCCCAATACCTCGTTCAATCTCGTTACCGGCAAGTCACTTTACTCGTGCCGTAATGCATGATCCCGTGATCAACCACTTGGTCACATTGAGCTTATTATGATGATGCATTACCGAGTGGGCCCAGAGATACCTCTCCGTCATACGGAGTGACAAATCCTAGTCTCGATTCGTGCCAACCCAACAGACACTTTCGGAGATACCTGTAATGTACCTTTATAGTCACCCAGTTACGTTGTGACGTTTGGCACACCCAAGGAACTCCTACGGTATCCGGGAGTTGCACAATCTCATGGTCTAAGGAAATGATACTTGACATTCAGAAAAGCTACAGCAAACGAACTACACGATCTTTGAGCTATGCTTAGGATTGGGTCTTGTCCATCACATCATTCTCTTAATGATGTGATCCCGTTAACAATGACATCCAATGTCCATAGTCAGGAAACCATGACTATCTTTTGATCAACGAGCTAGTCAACTAGAGGCTCACTAGGGACGTGTTGTGGTCTATGTATTCACACATGTATTACGATTTCCGGATAACACAATTATAGCATGAACAATAGACAATTATCATGAACAAAGAAATATAATAATAACCATTTTATTATTGCCTCTAGGGCATATTTCCAACAGTCTCCCACTTGCACTAGAGTCAATATTCTAGTTACATTGTGATGAATCGAACACCCATGCAGTTCTGGTGTTGATCATGTTTTGCTCTAGGGAGAGGTTTAGTCAATGGATCTGCCACATTCAGGTCCGTATGTACTTTACAAATCTCTATGTCTCCATTTTGAACACTTTCATGAATGGAGTTGAAGCGACGCTTGATATGCCTGGTCTTCCTGTGAAACCTGGGCTCCTTGGCAAGGGAAATAGCTCCAGTGTTGTCACATAAGAGAGTCATCGGGCCCGACGCATTGGGTATGACTCCTAGGTCGGTAATGAACTCCTTCACCCAGACTGCTTCTTGTGCTGCCTCCGAGGCTGCCATGTACTCCGTTTCACATGTAGATCCCGCCACAACGCTTTGCTTGCAACTGCACCAACTTACTGCCCCACCATTCAAAATATACACGTATCCGGTTTGTGACTTAGAGTCATCCAGATCTGTGTCGAAGCTAGCATCGACGTAACCCTTTACGACGAGCTCTTCGTCACCTCCATAAACGAGAAACATATCCTTAGTCCTTTTCAGGTACTTCAGGATGTTCTTGACCGCTGTCCAGTGTTCCATGCCGGGATTACTTTGGTACCTTCCTACCAAACTTACGGCAAGGTTTACATCAGGTCTGGTACACAGCATAGCATACATGATAGACCCTATGGCCGAGGCATAGGGGATGACACTCATCTTTTCTCTATCTTCTGCCGTGGTCGGGCATTGAGACGTGCTCAATCTCGTACCTTGCAATACATGCAAGAACCCCTTCTTTGACTGATCCATTTTGAACTTCTTCAATATCTTGTCAAGGTACGTACTCTGTGAAAGACCAATGAGGCGTCTCGATCTATCTCTATAGATCTTGATGCCTAATATATAAGCAGCTTCTCCAAGGTCCTTCATTGAAAAACACTTGTTCAAGTAGGCCTTTATGCTTTCCAAGAATTCTATATCATTTCCCATCAACAGTATGTCATCCACATACAATATGAGAAATGCTACAGAGCTCCCACTCACTTTCTTGTAAATGCAGGCTTCTCCATAAGTATGTGTAAACCCAAACGCTTTGATCATCTCATCAAAACGAATGTTCCAACTCCGAGATGCTTGCACCAGCCCATAAATCAAGCGTTGGAGCTTGCACACCTTGTCAGCATTCTTAGGATCGACAAAACCTTCCGGCTGCATCATATACAATTCTTCCTTAAGGAAACCATTAAGGAATGCCGTTTTGACGTCCATTTTCCATATCTCATAATCATAGAATGCGGCAATTGCTAACATGATTCGGACGGACTTCAGCTTCGCTACGGGTGAGAAAGTCTCATCGTAGTCAACCCCTTGAACTTGTCGATAACCCTTAGCGACAAGCCGAGCTTTATAGATGGTCACATTACCATCCGCGTCTGTCTTCTTCTTAAAGATCCATTTATTTTCTATGGCTCGCCGATCAACGGGCAAGTCAGTCAAAGTCCATACTTCGTTTTCATACATGGATCCTATCTCGGATTTCATGGCTTCCAGCCATTTGTCGGAATCCGGGCCCGCCATCGCTTCTTCATAGTTCGAAGGTTCACCGTTGTCTAACAACATGATTTCCAAGACAGGGTTGCCGTACCACTCTGGTGCGGAACGTGTCCTTGTGGACCTACGAAGTTCAGTAGTAACTTGATCTGAAGCTTCATGATCATCATCATTAACTTCCTCTCTAGTCGGTGTAGGCACCTCAGGAACATTTTCTTGAGCTGCGCCACTTACCGGTTCAAGAGGTAATACTTCATCAAGTTCTACTTTCCTCCCACTTATTTCTTTCGAGAGAAACTCTTACTCTAGAAAGGACCCATTCTTGGCAACAAAGATCTTGCCTTCGGATCTGAGGTAGAAGGTATACCCAACAGTTTCTTTAGGGTATCCTATGAAGACGCATTTTTCTGACTTGGGTTCGAGCTTTTCTCGTTGAAGTTTCTTGACATAAGCATCGCATCCCCAAACTTTTAGAAACAATAGCTTAGGTTTCTTCCCAAACCATAATTCATACGGTGTCGTCTCAACGGATTTCGACGGAGCCCTATTTAAAGTGAACGCGGCAGTCTCTAAAGCATAGCCCCAAAATGACAGCGGTAAATCGGTAAGAGACATCATAGATCGCACCATATCCAATAGAGTGCGATTACGACGTTCGGACACACCATTACGCTGAGGTGTTCCAGGCGGCGTGAGTTGTGAAACTATTCCACATTTTCTTAAGTGTGTGCCAAATTCGTGACTCAAGTATTCTCCCCCACGATCTAATCGCAAGAACTTGATTTTCTTGTCACGTTGATTCTCAACCTCACTCTGAAATTCCTTGAACTTTTCAAAGGTCTCAGACTTGTGTTTCATTAAGTAGACATACCCATATCTACTCAAGTCATCAGTGAGGGTGAGAACATAATGATAGCCACCACGAGCCTCAACACTCATTGGACCGCACACATCAGTATGTATGATTTCCAATAAGTTGGTTGCTCGCTCCATTGTTCCTGAGAACGGAGTCTTGGTCATTTTACCCATGAGGCATGGTTAGCATGTGTCACATGATTCGTAATCAAGAGACTCTAAAAGTCCATCTGCATGGAGCTTCTTCATGCGTTTGACACCTATGTGACCAAGGCGGCATTGCCACAAGTATGTGGGACTATCATTATCAACCTTACATCTTTTGGTATTCACACTATGAATATGTGTAGCATTACACTCGAGATTCATTAAGAATAAACCATTCACCATCGGAGCATGACCATAAAACATATCTCTCATATAAATAGAACAACCATTATTCTCGGATTTAAATGAGTAGACATCTCGAATTAAATGAGATCCTGATACAATGTTCATGCTCAAAGCTGGCACTAAATAACAATTATTGAGGTTTAAAACTAATCCCGTAGGTAAATGTAGAGGCAGCGCGCCGACGGCAATCACATCTACCTTGGAACCATTCCTGACGCGCATTGTCACCTCGTCCTTCGCCAGTCTCCGCTTATTCCGCAGCTCCTGCTTTGAGTTACAAATGTGAGAAACCGCACCAGTATCAAATACCCAGGAGCAACTACGAGTATTGGTAAGGTACACATCAATTACATGTATATCACATATACCTTTAGTGTTGCCGGCCTTCTTGTTCGCTAAGTATTTGGGGAGTTCCGCTTCCAGTGACCACTTCCCTTGCAATAAAAACACTCAGTCTCAGGCTTGGGTCCATTCTTTGGCTTCTTCCCGACAGCTTGCTTACCGGGCGCAGCAACTCCCTTGCCGTCCTTCTTGAAGTTCTTTTTACCCTTGCCTTTCTTGAACTTAGTGGTTTTATTCACCATCAACACTTGATGTTCCTTTTTGATTTCCACCTCTACTGATTTCAGCATTGAATATACCTCAGGAATGGTCTTTTCCACCTGCATATTGAAGTTCATCACAAAGCTCTTGTAGCTTGGTGGAAGCGACTGAAGGATTCTGTCAATGACCGCGTCATCCGGGAGATTAACTCCCAGCTGAGTCAAGCGGTTATGCAACCCAGACATTTTGAGTATGTGCTCACTGACAGAACTATTTTCCTCCATCTTACAGCTGAAGAACTTGTCGGAGACTTCATATCTCTCGACCCAGGCATGAGCTTAAAAACCATTTTCAGCTCTTCGAACATCTCATATGCTCCGTGTCTCTCAAGACGCTTTTGGAGCCCCGGTTCTAAGCTGTAAAGCATGCCGCACTGAACGAGGGAGTAATCATCAGCACGTGACTGCCAAGCGTTCATAACGTCTTGGTTCTCTGGGACAGGTGCATCACCTAGCGGTGCTTCTAGGACATAATCTTTCTTGGCAGCTATGAGGATGATCCTCAGGTTCCGGACCCAGTCCGTATAGTTGCTGCCATCGTCTTTCAGCTTGATTTTCTCTAGGAACGCATTGAAGTTGAGGACAACGTGGGCCATTTGATCTACAAGACATATTGTAAAGATTTTAGACTAAGTTCATGATAATTAAGTTCATCTAATCAAATTACTCAATGAACTCCCACTCAGATAGACATCCCTCCAGTCATCTAAGTGAAACATGATCCGAGTTAACTAGGCCGTGTCCGATCATCACGTGAGACGGACTAGCCAACATCGCTGAACATCTTCATGTTGATCGTATCTCCTATACGACTCATGCTCGACCTTTCGGTATTCCGTGTTCCGAGGCCATGTCTGTACATGCTAGGCTCGTCAAGTCAACCTAAGTGTATTGCGTATGTAAATCTGGCTTACACCTGTTGTATTCGAACGTTAGAATCTATCACACCCGATCACCACGTGGTGCTTCGAAACAACGAACCTTCGCAACGGTGCACAGTTAGGGGGAACACTTTCTTGAAATTATTACGAGGGATCATCTTATTTAAGCTACCGTCGCTCTAAGCAAATCAGATGTAAAACATGATAAACATCACATGAAATCAAATAGTGACATGATATGGCCAATATCATTTGCTTCTTTTGATCTCCATCTTCGGGGCTCCATGATCATCGTTGTCACCGGCATGACACCATGATCTCCATCATCATGATCTCCATCATCGTGTCTTCTTGAAGTTGTCTCGTCATCTATTACTTCTACTACTATGGCTAACGCTTTAGCAATAAAGTAAAGTAATTACACGACGTTTATGTTGACATGCAGGTCATAAATAAATAAAGACAACTCCTATGGCTCCTACCGGTTGTCATACTCATCAACATGCAAGTCGTCATTCCTATTACAAGAACATGATCATCTCATACATCACATATATCATTCATCACATCCTTTTGTTGGAAATATGCCCTAGAGGCAATAATAAATTGGTTATTATTATATTTCCTTGTTCATGATAATCGTTTATTATCCATGCTAGAATTGTATTGATAGGAAACTCAGATACATGTGTGGATACATAGACAACACCATGTCCCTAGTAAGCCTCTAGTTGACTAGCTCGTTGATCAATAGATGGTTACGGTTTCCTGACCATGGACATTGGATGTCGTTGATAACGGGATCACATCATTAGGAGAATGATGTGATGGACAAGACCCAATCCTAAGCCTAGCACAAGATCAGGTAGTTCGTATGCTAAAGCTTTTCTAATGTCAAGTATCATTTCCTTAGACCATGAGATTGTGCAACTCCCGGATACCGTAGGAGTGCTTTGGGTGTGCCAAACGTCACAACGTAACTGGGTGGCTATAAAGGTACACTACAGGTATCTCCGAAAGTGTCTGTTGGGTTGGCACGAATCGAGACTGGGATTTGTCACTCCGTGTAAACGGAGAGGTATCTCTGGGCCCACTCGGTAGGACATCATCATAATGTGCACAATGTATTAAGGAGTTGATCACGGGATGATGTGTTACGGAACGAGTAAAGAGACTTGCCGGTAATGAGATTGAACAAGGTATCGGGATACCGACGATCGAATCTCGGGCAAGTATCGTACCGCTAGACAAAGGGAATTGTATACGGGATTGATTAAGTCCTTGACATCGTGGTTCATCCGATGAGATCATCGTGGAACATGTGGGAGCCAACATGGGTATCCAGATCCCGCTATTGGTTATTGACCGAAGAGGTGTCTCGGTCAGGTCTGCATGTTTCCCGAACCCGTAGGGTCTACACACTTAAGTTCGATGACGCTAGGGTTATAGGGAAAGTATGTACGCGGTTAACGAATGTTGTTTGGAGTCCCGGATGATATCCCGGACGTCACGAGGAGTTCTGGAATGGTCTGGAGGTAAAGATTTATATATAGGAAGTCCTGTTTTGGGCCAGGAAAAGTTTCGGGATCGGTTGTACCGGGACCACCGGGAGGGTCCCGGGGGTCCACCAAGTGGGGCCACCAGCCCCGGAGGGCTGCATGGGCCAAGTGTGGGAGGGGACCAGCCCCAGGTGGGCTGGTGCCCCCCCACAAGGGCCCAAGGCGCCTAGGGTTTAGGGAGGGGGCGCCTCCACCTTACTTGGGGGGCAAGTCTCCCCCTCTTTCCCCCCTTGGCCGCTGCCCAGATGGGCTTTGGGGCTGCCGCACCCCTTGGGGTGGGAACCCTAGAGGGGGCGCAGCCCCCTCCCTCTCCCCTATATATAGTTGAGGTCTTTGGGGTTGCCAACATATAAGTTTTGACCTCTCCCTGGTGCAGCCCTACCCCTCTCCCTCCTCGTCTCTCGCGGTGCTTGGTGAAGCCCTGCTGGAGTACCACGCTCCTCCACCACCACCACGCCGTCGTGCTGCTGCCCAACGGAGTCTTCCCCAACCTCTCCTTCTCCCCTTGCTGTATCAAGGCGTGGGAGACGTCACCGGGCTGCATGTGTGTTGAACGCGGAGGTGCCGTCCGTTCGACACTAGGATCATCGGTGATTTGGATCACGACGAGTACGAACTCCATCAACCCCGTTCACTTGAACGCTTTCGCTTAGCCGATCTACAAGGGTATGGATGCACTCTCCTTCCCTCGTTGCTAGATTACTCCATAGATTGATCTTGTGATGCGTAGAAAATTTTGAATTTCTTGCTATGTTCCCAACAGTGGCATCAATGGAGCTAGTCTATGCGTAGTTACTATGCACGAGTTAGAACACAAAGTTAGTTGGGCGTCGATATTGTCAATTATCTTGCCGTACTAGTCTTATCTTTGATTCGCGCATTGTGGGATAAGCGGCCCGACCAACCTTAACACGTACGCTTACGTGACCGGTTCCACCGACTGACATGCACTAGTTGCATAAGGTGGCTGGCGGTGTCTGTCTCTCCCACTTTTAGTCGGATCGGATTCGATGAACAGGGGTCCTTATGAGGGGTAATAGAAATGGCAATTCACGTTGTGGTTTTGGCGTAGTAAGAAACGTTCTTGCTAGAAACCTATAGCAGCACGTAAAACTTGCCAACAACAATTAGAGGACGTCTAACTTGTTTTTGCAGGCAAGTGTTTGTGATGTGATATGCCAAAAAGGATGTGATGAATGATATATGTGATGTATGAGATGATCATGTTCTTGTAATAGGAATCACGACTTGCATGTCGATGAGTATGACAACCGGCAGGAGCCATAGGAGTTGTCTTAATTTATTTATGACCTGCGTGTCAATATAAATGTCATGTAATTACTTTACTTTATTGCTAACCGTTAGCTGTAGTAGTAGAAGTAATAGTTGGCGAGACAACTTCATGAAGACACGATGATGGAGATCATGGTGTCATGCCGGTGACAACGATGATCATGGAGCCCCAAAGATGGAGATCAAAAGGAGCAAAATGATATTGGCCATATCATGTCACTTTTTGATTGCATGTGATGTTTATCATGTTTTTGCATCTTATTTGCTTAGAACGACAGTAGTAAATAAGATGATCCCTCATTAAAATTTCAAGAAAGTGTTCCCCCTAACTATGCACCGTTGCGAAGGTTCATTGTTTCGAAGCACCACGTGATGATCGGGTGTGATAGATTCTAACGTTCGAATACAATGGGTGTTGATGAGCCTAGCATGTACAGACATGGCCTCGGGACACATGCGAAACACTTAGGTTGACTTGACGAGCCTAGCATGTACAGACATGGCCTCGGAATATGGAGGACCGAAAGGTCGAACATGAGTCGTATAGAAGATACGATCAACATGAAGATGTTCACCGATGATGACTAGTCCGTCTCACGTGATGATCGGACACGGCCTAGTTGACTCGGATCATGTAATCACTTAGATGACTAGAGGGATGTCTATCTGAGTGGGAGTTCATAAGATGAACTTAATTATCCTGAACATAGTCAAAAGATCTTCGCAAATTATGTTGTGGCTCGCGCTTCAGTTCTACTGTTTAGATATGCTCCTAGAGAAAATTTAGTTGAAAGTTGATAGTAGCAATTATGCGGACTAGGTCCGTAAACTGAGGATTGTCCTCATTGCTTCATAGAAGGCTTGTGTCCTTAATGCGCCGCTCAGTGTGTTGAACCTCGAACGTCGTCTGTGGATGTTGCGAACATCTGACATACACATTTTGATAACTACGTGATAGTTTAGTTAAACGGTTTAGAGTTGAGGCACCGAAGACGTTTTGAAATGTCGCGAAACATATGAGATGTTTCGAGGGCTGAAACTGGGATTTCAGGCTCGTGCCCATGTCAAGAGGTATAAGACCTCCGACGATTTTCTTAGCCTGCAAACTAAGGGAGAAAAGCTCAATTGTTGAGCTTGTGCTCAGATTAGAGTACAACAATCATTTGAATCGAGTGGGAGTTGATCTTCCAGATGAGATAGTGATGTTTCTCCGAACTCATTACCACCAAGCTGCTAGAGCTTCGTGATGAACTATAATATATCAGGGACATATATGATGATCCTTGAGATATTCGCGATGTTTGACACCACAAAAGTAGAAATCAAGAAGGAGCATCAATTGTTGATGGTTGGTGAAACCACTAGTTTCAAGAAGGGCAAGGGCAAGAAGGGATACTTCATGAAACGGCAAATCAGCTGCTGCTCTAGTGAAGAAACCCAAGGTTGAACCCAAACCCGAGACTAAGTGCTTCTGTAATAAGGGGAACAGCCACTGGAGCAGAATTACCCTAGATACTTGGTAGATGAGAAGGCTGGCAAGGTCGATAGAAGTATATTGGATATACATTATGTTAATGTGTACTTTACTAGTACTCCTAGTAGCACCATGGTATTAGATACCGGTTCGGTTGCTAAGTGTTAGTAAACTCGAAATAAAAGGCTGCGGAGTAAACAGAGACTAGCTAAAGGTGAGCTGGCGATATGTGTTGGAAGTTTTTCCCAAGCTTGATGTGATCAAGCATCGCACGCTCCCTCTACCATCGAGATTGGTGTTTGCGTTGAGCATAGACATGATTGGATTATGTCTATCGCAATACGGTTATTCATTTAAGGAGAATAATGGTTGCTCTGTTTATTTGAATAATACCTTCAATGGTCTTGCACCTAAAATGAATGGTTTATTGAATCTCGATCGTAGTGATACACATGTTCATGCCAAAAGATATAAGATAGTAATGATAGTACCACCTACTTGTGGCACTGCCACGTAAGTCATATCGGTATAAAATGCATGAAGAAGCTCCATGTTGATGGATCTTTGGGCTCACTCGTTTTTGAAAATTTTGAGACATGCGAACCATGTCTATTGGTGTATATGCATGAAGAAACTCCATGCAAATGGACCATTTGGACTCACTTGATTTTGAATCACTTGAGACATGCAAATCATACCACATGGGCAAGATGACTGAAAGCCTCGTTTTCAGTAAAATGGAACTAGAAAGCAACTTGTTGGAAGTAATACATTTTGATGTGTGCAGTCCAATGAGTGTTGAGGCGTGTAGTGGATATTGTTATGTTCTTACTTCACAGATTATTTGAGTAGATGTTGAGTACATTTACTTGATGAATCACGAGTCTGAATTATTGAAAGGTTCAAGTAATTTCAGGGTGAAGTTGAAAGATCGTCGTGACAAGAGGATAAAATATCTATGATATGATCATAGAGATGAATATCTGAATTACGAGTTTGGCACAGAATTAAGACATTGTGGAAATTGTTTCACAACCAATACAGCCTGGAACACCATAGTGTGATGGTGTGTCCGAACATCATAACTGCACCCTATTGGATATGATGCATACCATGATGTCTCTTATCGAATTACCACGATAGTTTATGGGTTAGGCATTAGAGACAACCACATTCACTTTAAATAGGGCACCACGTAATTCCGATGAGATGACACCGTATGAACTATGGTTTAGAGACACCTAAGCTGTCATTTCTTAAAAGTTTGGGGCTGCGATGCTTATGTGAAAAAGTTTCAGGCTGATAAGCTCGAACCCAAAGCGGATAAATGCATCTTCATAGGACACCCAAAACAGTTGGGTATACCTCCTGTCTCAGATCCGAAAGCAATAAGGGATTGTTTCTAGAATCGGGTCCTTTCTCGAGGAAAAGTTTCTCTCGAAAGAATTGAGTGGGAGGATGGTGGAGACTTGATGAGGTTGTTGAACCGTCTCTTCAACTAGTGTGTGGCAGGGCACAGGGAGTTGTTCCTGTGGCACCTACACCAATTGAAGTGGAAGCTTATGATAGTGATCATGAAACTTCAGATCAAGTCATTACCAAACCTCGTGGGATGACAAGGATGCGTACTACTTCAGAGTGGTACGTAATCCTGTCTTGGAAGTCATGTTGCTAGACAACAATGAACCTACGAGCTATGGAGAAGCGATGGTGGGCTTGGATTCCAAAATGACTCGAGGCCATATAATCCGAGAGAGGATCCATATATGAAAACAAAGTGTAGACTTTGGAAGAACTACTTGATGGTCGTAAGGCTGTTAGGTACATATGGATTTTAAAAGGAAGACGGACAATGATGGTAAGTATCACCACTAAGAAAGCTCGACTTGTCGTTAAGATGTTTTCTGACAAGTTCAAGGAGTTGACTATGATGAGACTTTCTCACTCGTAGTGATGCTAAGAGTCTGTTGGAATTATATTAGCGATTACTGCATTATTTATGAAATCTTGCAGATAGGATGTCAAAACATTGTTTCCTCGACGATTTTCTTGAGGAAAGGTTGTATGTGATACAACCGGAAGGTTTTGTCAATCCTGAAAGATGCTAATAAGTATGCAAAGCTCCAGCAATCCTTCTAAGGACTGGAGTAAGCATCTCGGAGTTGGAATGTATGCTTTGATGAGATGATCAAAGATTTTGGGTGTATACAAAGTTTATGAGAAACTTGTATTTCCAAAGAAGTGAGTGGGAGCACTATAGAATTTCTGATGAATATATGTTGTTGACATATTGTTGATCAGAAATGACATAGAATTTCTGGAAAGCATATAGGGTTATTTGGAAAGTGTTTTTCAATGGAAAGCCTGGATTAAGCTACTTGAACATTGAGCATCAAGATCTATAAGGGTAGATCAAAATGCTTAATGGTACTTTCAAATGAGCACATACCTTGACATGATCTTGAAGGTGTTCAAGATGGATCAGTCAAAGAAGGAGTTCTTGCTTGAGTTATAAGGTATGAAGTTAAGACTTAAAGCTCGACCACGGCAGAAGAAAGAGGAAGGACGAAGGTCGTCCCTTATGCTTTTGTCATAGGCTCTATACGGTATGCCATGCTGAGTACCGCCACCTGATGTGTGCCTTGCCACATATCTGGCAAGAGGGTACAAAGGTAATCTAGGAGTAGATCACCATATAGCGGTCTAAATTATCCTTAGAGGAATAAGGATATGTTTCTCGGTTATGGAGGTGATAAAGAGTTCGACGTAAAGAGTTACGTCGATGCAAGATTAACACCTATCCGGATAGCTCTAAGTAGAGATACCGGATACGTATAATGGAGAGACAATTTAGAATAGCTCCAAGTAGAACAGTTATTTGAAATGGCTCCAAATGTAGCAGTTGCATCTACAAGATGACATAGAAATTTGCGAAGTACATACGGATCTGAATGTTGCAGACCCGTTGACTGAAACCTCTCTCACAAGCATAACATGATCAAACCCAGAACTCTTTGGGTGTTAGTCACATGGGGATGTGACCTTGAGTGTTAATCACATATCGATGTGAACTGGATTATTGACTCTAGTGCAAGTGGGAGACTATTGGAAATATGCCCTAGAGGCAATAATAAATTGTTATTATTATATTTCCTTGTTCATGATAATCGTTTATTATCCATGCTATAATTGTATTGATAGGAAACTCAGATACATGTGTGGATACATAGACAACACCATGTCCCTAGTAAGCCTCTAGTTGACTAGCTCGTTGATCAATAGATGGTTACGGTTTCCTGACCATGGACATTGGATGTCGTTGATAACGGGATCACATCATTAGGAGAATGATGTGATGGACAAGACCCAATCCTAAGCCTAGCACAAGATCATGTAGTTCGTATGCTAAAGCTTTTCTAATGTCAAGTATCATTTCCTTAGTCCATGAGATTGTGCAACTCCCAGATACCGTAGGAGTGCTTTGGGTGTGCCAAACGTCACAACGTAACTGGGTGGCTATAAAGGTACACTACAGGTATCTCCGGAAGTGTCTGTTGGGTTGGCACGAATCGAGACTGGGATTTGTCACTCCGTGTAAACGGAGAGGTATCTCTGGGCCCACTCGGTAGGACATCATCATAATGTGCACAATGTGATCAAGGAGTTGATCACGGGATGATGTGTTACGGAACGAGTAAAGAGACTTGCCGGTAACGAGATTGAGCAAGGTATCAGGATACCGACGATCGAATCTCGGGCAAGTATCGTACTGCTAGACAAAGGGAATTGAATACGGGATTGATTGAATCCTTGACATCGTGGTTCATCCGATGAGATCATCGTGGAACATGTGGGAGCCAACATGGGTATCCATATCCCGCTGTTGGTTATTGGCCGGAGAATTGTCTCGGTCATGTCTGCATGGTTCCCGAACCCGTAGGGTCTACACACTTAAGGTTCGATGACGCTAGGGTTATAGGGAATAGATATACGTGGTTACCGAATGTTGTTCGGAGTCCCGGATGAGATCCCGGACATCACGAGGAATTCCGAAATGGTCCGAAGGTAAAGATTGATATATAGGAAGTATGGTTTTGGCCACCGGAAGTGTTCCGGGCATCACCGGTAGTGTACCGGGACCACCGGGAGGGTCCCGGGGGCCACCAAGTGGGGCCAGCAGCCCTGGAGGGCTGCATGGGCTAAGTGTGGGAGGGGACCAGCCCCAGGTGGGCTGGTGCGCCTCCCCACAAGGGCCCAAGGCGCCTAGGGTTTAGGGAGGGGGCGCCTCCACCTTACTTGGGGGGCAAGTCTCCCCCTCTTTCCCCCCTTGGCCGCCGCCCAGATGGGCTTTGGGGCTGCTGCACCCCTTGGGGTGGGAACCCTAGAGGGGGCGCAGCCCCCTCCCTCTCCCCTATATATAGTTGAGGTCTTTGGGGCTGCCAACACATGAGTTTTGACCTCTCCCTGGCGCAGCCCTACCTCTCTCCCTCCTCGTCTCTTGCGGTGCTTGGCGAAGCCCTGCTGGAGTACCACGTTCCTCCACCACCACCACGCCGTCGTGCTGCTGCTGGACGAAGTCTTCCTCAACCTCTCCCTCTCTCCTTGCTGGATCAAGGCATGGGAGACGTCACCGGGCTGCATGTGTGTTGAACGCGGAGGTGCCGTCCGTTCGGCACTAGGATCTCCGGTGATTTGGATCACGACGAGTACGACTCCATCAACCCCGTTCACTTGAACGCTTCCGCTTAGCGATCTACAAGGGTATGTAGATGCACTCTCCTTCCCTCGTTGCTAGATTACTCCATAGATTGATCTTGGTGATGCGTAGAAAATTTTGAATTTCTGCTACGTTCTCCAACACCTTTGGCCATATCACATCACAAAACACTTGCTGCAAAAACAAGTTAGACGTCCTCTAATTGTTGTTGCAAGTTTTTACATGGCTGCTATAGGTTTCTAGCAAGAACGTTTCTTACCTACGCCAAAACCACAATGTGAGTTGCCAATTTCTATTTACCCTTCATAAGGACCCTGTTCATCGAATCCGACCCGACTAAAGTGGGAGAGACAGACACCCGCCAGCCACCTTATGCAACTAGTGCATGTCAGTCGGTGGAACCAGTCTCACGTAAGCGTACGTGTAAGGTTGGTCCGGGCCGCTTCATCCCACGATGGCGCCGAATCAAGATAAGACTATTAACGGCAAGCAAATTGACAATATCGACGCCCACAACTGCTTTGTGTTCTACTCGTGCATAGTAACTACGCATAGACCTAGCTCATGATGCCACTGTTGGGGAACATAGCAGAAATTTAAAATTTTCTATGCATCACCAAGATCAATCTATGGAGTCATCTAGCAACGAGGGAGAGAGGAGTGCATCTACATACCCTTGTAGATCGCGTGCGGAAGCGTTCAAGAGAACGGGGTTGATGGAGTCGTACTCGACGTGATTCAAATCACCGATGACCTAGTGCCGAACAGACGGCACCTCCGCGTTCAACACACGTACGGTTAGGAAGACGTCTCCTCCAACTTGATCCAGCAAGGGGGAAGGAGAGGTTGATGAAGATCCAGCAACACAACGGCGTGGTGGTGGAAGCAACAGTGATCTCGGCAGGGCTTCGCCAAGCGCAGGGAGACGGAGGAGTGTCACGGGAGGGAGAGGGAGAGGCCAGGGGCTTGGGTGCGGCTGCCCTCCCTCCCCCCCACTATATATAGGGTGCCTAGGGGGGGCGGCGGCCCTAGGAGATCCAATCTCCTAGGGGGGCGGCGGCCAAGGGGGTGCCTTGCCCCCAAGGCAAGGGTGGCGCCCCCACCCCTAGGGTTTCCAACCCTAGGCGCAGGGGAAGGCCCAAGGGGGGCGCACCAGCCCACTAGGGGCTGGTTCCCCTCCCACTTCAGCCCATGGGGCCCTCCGGGATAGGTGGCCCCACCCGGTGGACCCCCGGGATCCTTCCGGTGGTCCCGGTACAATACCGATTACCCCGAAACTTTCCCGACGGCCGAAACTTGACTTCCTATATATAAATCTTCACCTCTGGACCATTCCGGAACTCCTCGTGATGTCCGGGATCTCATCCGGGACTCCGAACAGCTTTCGGGTTACCGTATGCTAATATCTCTACAACCCTAGCGTCACCGAACCTTAAGTGTGTAGACCCTACGGGTTCGGGAGACATGCAGACATGACCGAGACGCCTCTCCGGTCAATAACCAACAGCGGGATCTGGATACCCATGTTGGCTCCCACATGCTCCACGATGATCTCATCGGATGAACCATGATGTCAAGGATTCAATCAATCCGTATACAATTCCCTTTGTCAATCGGTACGTTACTTGCCTGAGACTCGATCGCCGGTATCCTAATACCTCGTTCAATCTCGTTACCGGCAAGTCACTTTACTCGTGTCGTAATGCATGATCCCGTGATCAACCACTTTGTCACATTGAGCTCATTATGATGATGCATTACCGAGTGGGCCCAGAGATACCTCTCCGTCATACGGAGTGACAAATCCCAGTCTCGATTCGTGCCAACCCAACAGACACTTTCGGAGATACCTGTAATGTACCTTTATAGTCACCCAGTTACATTGTGACGTTTGGCACACCCAAGGCACTCCTACGGTATCCAGGAGTTGCACAATCTCAGGGTCTAAGGAAATGATACTTGACATTCGGAAAAGCTATAGCAAACGAACTACATGATCTTTGAGCTATGCTTAGGATTGGGTCTTGTCCATCACATCATTCTCTTAATGATGTGATCCCATTATCAATGACATCCAATGTCCATAGTCAGGAAACCATGACTATCTTTTGATCAACGAGCTAGTCAACTAGAGGCTCACTAGGGACGTGTTGTGGTCTATGTATTCACACATGTATTACGATTTCCGGATAACACAATTATAGCATGAACAATAGACAATTATCATGAACAAAGAAATATAATAATAACCATTTTATTATTGCCTCTAGGGCATATTTCCAACAGGGGACACATCAATAACTTTTAGATCTTCATCTTTATTTTCATAGGAACTAGAAGAACACGCTTTTATAAAGGCATCTTTCTTAGAACGCATCCTAGCGGTTCTTTATTTTCACTCATCAATGGAAATTCTCATGGCTTTGAGAGACTCATTGATATCATTCTTAGGTGGAATAGATCTAAGTTTCAAAGAATCAACATCAAGAGCAATTCTATCAACGTTCCTAACCAACTCATCAATCTTAAGCAATTTTTCTTCAATCAAAGCATTGAAATTCTTTTGTGAAGTATCTTTAATATTAGATTCAAAATCAGAGGGCATCTTATTATAATTTCCATAAGAATTGTTGTAGGAATTACCATAATTATTAGAGGGATTACTAGGATAAGGCCTAGGATTAAAATTTCCTCTATACGCGTTGTTACCAAAATTGTTCCTACCAAAAAAATTCACATCCATAGATTCATTATTATTCTCAATCAAAGTACACAAGGGCATATCATTAGGATCATAAGAAACACTTTTACTAGCAAATAATTTCATAAGTTCATCCATCTTTCCACTCAAAACATTAATTTCTTCTATCGCATGCACCTTTTTATTAGTAGATCTTTCAGTATGCCATTGAGAATAATTAACCATAATATTATCTAGGAGTTTAGTAGCTTCTCCTAAAGTGATTTCCATAAAAGTGCCTCCCGCGGCCGAATCTAAAAGATTTCTAGAAGCAAAATTCAATCTGGCATAATTTTTTTGAATAATCATCCACAAATTCAAACCATGAGTGGGGCAATTACGTATCATTAATTTCATTCTCTCCCAAGCTTGTGCAACATGTTCATGATCAAGTTGCTTAAAATTCATAATATCATTTCTAAGAGAGATGGTCTTAGCGGAGGAAAATACTGAGATAAAAGCATCTTTGCACTTGTTCCATGAATCAATACTATTTTTAGGCAAAGACGAAAACCAAGTTATAGCACGATCTCTAAGTGAAAAAGGAAATAGCTTCAATTTAACAATATCATTATCCACATCTTTCTTGTTTTGTATATCACACAAATCAACAAAGCTATTAAGATGGGTAGCGGCATCTTCACTAGGAAGGCTGGAAAACGGATCTTTCATGACAAGATTCAACAAAGCAGTATTAATTTCACAAGATTCAGCATCGGTAAGAGGAACAATCGGAGTGCTAATAAAATCATTATTGTTGGTATTGGTGAAGTCACACAATTTAGTGTTATCTTGAGCCATCGTGACAATCAAGCAAACTAACACACAAGCAAA
Source organism: Triticum urartu (assembly GCF_003073215.2). Lineage (NCBI taxonomy): Eukaryota > Viridiplantae > Streptophyta > Magnoliopsida > Poales > Poaceae > Triticum > Triticum urartu. The sequence continues at coordinate 86,315,482 of NC_053025.1, read as the reverse complement.
CAAAAAGCAAGCGGGCAAAAAGAGGCAAATAGATAAAGAGAGGGAGTATAGAGAGAGAGAGAGGCGAATAAAATGTATGGTGAAGTGGGGGAGAGGAAAACGAGAGGCAAATGGCAAATAATGTAATGCGGGAGATAAGGGTATGTGATGGGTACTTGGTATATTGACTTTTGCGTAGACCTCCCCGGCAATGGCGCCAGAAATCCTTCTTGCTACCTCTTGAGCACTGCGTTGGTTTCCCCGAAGAGGAAGGGGTGATGCAGCAAAGTAGTGTAAGTATTTCCCTTAGTTTTTGAGAACCAAGGTATCAATCCAGTAGGAGGATACGCGCGAGTCCCTCGTACCTGCACAAAACAAATAAATCCTCGCAAGCAACGCAAATAGGGGTTGTCAATCCCTACTCGGCCACTTACGAGAGTGAGATCTGATAGATATGATAAGATAATTTTTTTTTGTATTTTTATGATAAAGATGCAAAGTAAAATAAAACTAAAGTAAAAGCAAAGGGAAATAACTAAGTATTGGTAGATTAATATGTTGAAGATAGACCCGGGGGCCATTGGTTTCACTAGTGGCTTCTCTCGAGAGCATAAGTATTCTACGGTGGGTGAACAAATTACTGTTGAGCAATTGACAAAATTGAGCATAGTTATGAGAATATCTAGGTAGGATCATGTATATAGGCATCACGTCCGAGACAAGTAGACCGACTCCTTCCTGCATCTACTACTATTACTCCACTCATCGACCGCTATCCAGCATGCATCTAGAGTATTAAGTTAATAAAAACAGAGTAACGCCTTAAGCAAGATGACATGATGTAGAGGGATAAACTCATGCAATATGATGAAAACCCCATCTTGTTATCCTCGATGGCAACAATACAATACGTGCCTTGCTGCCCCTACTGTCACTGGGAAAGGACACCGCAAGATTGAACCCAAAGCTAAGCACTTCTCCCATTGCAAGAAAGATCAATCTAGTAGGCCAAACCAAACTGATAATTCGAAGAGACTTGCAAAGATAACCAATCATACATAAAAGAATTCAGAGAAGATTCAAATATTGTTCATAGATAGACTTGATCATAAACCCACACTTCATCGATCTCAACAAACACACCGCAAAAAGAAGATTACATCGAATAGATCTCCACAAGAGAGGGGGAGAACTTTGTATTGAGATCCAAAAAGAGAGAAGAAGCCATCTAGCTAATAACTATGGACCCGTAGGTATGAAGTAAACTACTCACACTTCATCGGAGGGGCTATGGTGTTGATGTAGAAGCCCTCCGTGATTGATGCCCCCTCCAGCGGAGCTCCGGAACAGGCCCCAAGATGGGATCTCATGGATACAAAAAGTTGCGGCGGTGGAATTAGGGTTTTGGCTCCGTCTCTGATCGTTTGGGGGTACGTACGTATATATAGGAGGAAGGAGTACGTCGGTGGAGCAACAGGGGGCCCATGAGGGTGGAGGGCGCGCCTGGGGGAGGTAGGCGCACCCCCTACCTCGTGGCCTCCTCTTTTGTGTCTTGACGTAGGGTCCAAGTCTCCTGGGTCTTGTTCGTTGAGAAAATCACGTTCCCGAAGGTTTCATTCCATTTGGACTCCGTTTGATATTCCTTTTCTTTGAAACCCTAAAACAGGCAAAAAAGAACAATTCTGGGTTGGGCCACCGGTTAATAGGTTAGTCCCAAAAATAATATAAAAGTGGATAATAAAGCCCAATAATGTCCAAAATAGTAGATAATATAGCATGGAGCAATCAAAAATTATAGATACGTTGGAGACGTATCATTCACCCAGTGCAATCCACTTGCGCATTAAAAGGGGGGCTCCTGAGCATCGTGACTCGGGAGCTCTTACTGGCTCTCCAGCCCTCACCCCCTGACCTTGACCACGGCATCGCGACCTGGCATACCAGCGGCGCTGAGCTTGCTCGACGGCCGGGACGTGAGGACGTCCTAACCGCCTTGCAGGAACACACAGTCACCAAGACTCAAGACCAGGCACAACCCGCCTTGAGGTAGGGCCTCATGAGTCCCGCGCTGGCTCACGAGTGCCCAGATACACCTCGCAGCCCTGCCGTGTAAGCCACGTGTCAGGGCGGGGCTGTACACGCCCCGGGGGCTCCTCCCGGAGGGGTCCCCCATCCCACGCACAAGTGGAAGCACCATGCTCCGCGCTGGCCGTCGACACTGCCGAGGAGCGGCTATGCCCGTGGACAAGCGGAAGCACTATGCTCCGCACTGGTGATAAACAACTGAGGGCGGCCCATGGTCGTACCAACCTCAGGGAGCCCAGAGCTCAACGTCCAGCCCCACCGCAATGCCTCCCCTCGGGAGAGCCACGCGAGGGGGCTAGGCACGGGGGCTGCGCTCGGGCCACACCCAAGCGCACACCACCCAACCAGGTCTCCCAGACCTGGGCATCGCGTGCCCCTCCCGAGGCCTCAGTGAGGGCAGGTATGGAAATTATTTGTGTGTCAAGGGGGACTCCTGAGCATCACGACTCAGGAGCCTAACTGGTCACGTAGCCCCTCACTCCTTGGTCCATCCTGGTCTCCGGTCGGTCCAATGGCGGTTGAGGTATGTGCGGGGCCAGGCCCTGCCGACGTAGAACATCAGTCTATCCCCGCAAACGCTCCCCGTAAGTTGTTTGCGCGTCAAGGGGGACTCCTGAGCACCGCGACTCAGGAGCCGAACTGGTCACGTAGCCCCTCACTCCTTGGTCCGTCCTGTTTTCCGGTCGGCCCAATGGCGGCTGAGGTATGCGCGGGGCCGGCCTCTGCCGATGCAGAACGCAAAGCAAATAGGAAGAAAATCACAAAATCTTGAAGCAAATATTACAAACATATTGTCCTCACACATCAAATGAAAAGTCTAAACGCCTAATGCATGTTGCAGGAACGAAACAGGAGAATAGCCGCAGGTCACCCTTGGACGCCGCCATCACCTGCAGAAGGCGCTACCTCATGAGCAACGTTGTCTTCTCCTTCACCACCAGCTGCAGGATCGACGACATCGCCGGACAGAGGAGCAGAGACAAAGCCATGGAACTTCTCCAACAAGGCATCCACCTGACCTTGCACAGCTGTGGCGGAGGCCTCGTATTGGTCTTCAGCCACATGCTCCAGCAGCTCGTCAAGGCAAGCGTCGGGATCGCGAAGGTGCAGGTGGCTGAAGACGCGAGCCAATGCAACTGAAGACAGGACATGAGCCTCTGCCTCCACCATAGGACCAACGCCGTCAACGACTTCCTCGAGCGCCTGCACCAAGAGAGGAAGCACCTGGGCAGGTCCGTCCTCGTCGGTGGCCAGCGACCTCTCCAGGCCGTGCTCGTAAAGCGTCTTCAGCGTCGTGCGGGACCTCTTCTCGAGATCGGCAAAGGCCGCACGGTCTTCGGTCAGGACTCGCACCTTGGCGTCGAGCTCAGCCTCCCTCACCTTCACCTCCCGCTCTAGCTTTTCCAACTGGCTGCGCTCGACGGCCTGCGTCCGCCCCAACTCCGCCAGCTCGGCATCACGGTTCTTGACGGCGTCCTCCCGGGCCTTCATTTCCCCCTCATTCGCTTGGTGGAAGCGTGCTTCTTCGGCGAGCTTGGCGCGCAATCCCTACAATTCGTCCTCCAGTGCCTGGCAGCGGTCGTGGGTGACCTCGGCGTCTTTCAACGCCATCTCATGACCAGCTGCGGCGTTGGCGGCACCCTGCTTCTCCTTCTCATAAGCCGCAGCGGCCTGGCCCAGTGCTGCGCGAACCGCCAAGTCGGAATGGAGCCAGCCTAAAGCCAGCTCCAGGCGCCCGGCCACAAGGCGTGGGTCTGCGTCCAGGAGATCCGCCTGCAGCTGGGTCATCTCCGAGAGAGCACGTTCCAAAGTAGCAGCAGGATCAGAAGAACCTGGGAGTGGAGGCGCAGCAGCGGGAGGGGGCGACATCATCACTAGGGCCTGGGAGACCGCGACTTTCGGAGCAGCTGGGACCTCATTAGCCGCGCCAAGCACCGGCACCTCCGGAGCTAGCGGGGCCATGGGGGCTGGTTCCGCGTGGCAATGCTCCTCCTGGCCCCGCGAGGACGACCGGGCTAGGGAGATGCGGGCGCTGCTCCCCCCCTTTCCCTGAGGAAGGGGGCACAGGCGCCGCATCCTCTTTCCTCTTCTTCGCAGAAGACGTCGGCCTGATCAACCAAGGGGCTAGCGTCAGGAAATGGCGTGTACAAACAGGGACAAGGCGAAGCTCGAGACACTTACCGATCCACCGCAAAATACTTCCGCTTGGGAAGTTTGAAGCCTGACAGCATCGGGACGGAGGCGGCATCGCGAGGCACCAGTGACGACCTACCCCTGTCGGGACCAGGGGCTTCTCACTCTCCCTTTGGTGGGCGTCGGCCTCGCATCATCAGGAAGGGCGCTGAGGATCTCAGCCTTGCTCAGAGGGGAAGTCTCTGATACTTCTCCGTCGTATCTACTTTTCCAAACACTTTTGCCCTTGTTTTGGACTCTAACTTGCATGATTTGAATGGAACTAACCCGGACTAACGCTGTTTTCAGCAGAATTGCCATGGTGTTATTTATATGCAGAAACAAAAGTTCTCGAAATGACCTGAAACTTCACAGAACATCTATTCGGAAATAATAAAAAATCCCTGCAAAAGATGAAGACCAGGGGCCCACCACCTGTCCACGAGGGTGGGGGGCGCGCCTGCCCCCCTAGGGCGTGCCCCCTACCTCGTGGGCCCCCTGGAGCTCCTCCGACCTCAACTCCAACTCTACATATTTGGTTTCGGAGAGAGAAAATTCAAGGAGAATAATTCATCGCGTTTTACGATACGAAGCCGCCGCCAAGCCCTAAAACCTCTCGGGAGGGCTGATCTGGAGTCCGTTCGGGGCTCCGGAGAGGGGAATCCGTCACCATCGTCATCATCAACCATCCTCCATCACCAATTTCATGATGCTCACCGCCGTGCGTGAGTAATTCCATTGTAGGCTTGCTGGACGGTGATAGGTTGGATGAGATCTATCATGTAATCGAGTTAGTTTTGTTAGGGTTTGATCCCTATTATCCACTATGTTCCGAGATTGATGTTGCTATGACTTTGCTATGCTTAATGCTTGTGACTAGGGCCCGAGTGCCATGATTTTAGATTTGAACCTATTATGTTTTCATCAATATATGAGTGTTCTTGATCCTATCTTGCAAGTCTATAGTCACCTACTATGTGTTATGATTCGGCAACCCCGAAGTGACAATAATCGGGACCACTCCCGGTGATGACCATAGTTTGAGGAGTTCATGTATTCACTATGTGCTAATGCTTTATTCCGATACTCTATTAAAAGGAGGCCTTAATATCCCTTAGTTTCCATTAGGATCCCGCTGCCACGGGAGGGTAGGACAAAAGATGTCATGCAAGTTCTTTTTCATAAGAACGTATGACTATATTCGGAATACATGCCTACATTACATTGATGAATTGGAGCTAGTTCTATGTCGCCCTATGTTATGATTGTTACATGATGAACCGCATCCGGCATAATTCTCCATCACCGATCCATTGTCTACGAGCTTTCCATATACCGTTCTTTGCTTATTTACTTTTCCGTTGCTATTGCTATCATCATTACAAAATACCAAAAACATTACTTTTGCTACTATTACCTTTTGCTACCGTTACCACTACTATCATATTACTTTGCTACTAAATACTTTGCTGTAGATATTAAGTTTCCAGGTGTGGTTGAATTGACAACTCAACTGCTAATACTTGAGAATATTGTTTGGTTCCCCTTGTGTCGAATCAATAAATTTGGGTTGAATACTCTACCCTCAAAAACTGTTGCGATCCCCTATACTTGTGGGTTATCAAGACTATTTTCTGGCACCGTTGCCGAGGAGCATAACTCTATTCTTTGAGTCACTTGGGATTTATATCTGCTTATCATTATGAAGAACTTGAGAGATCCAAAAACCGAGATTTATCCCTCAACTACGAGGGGAGGTAAGGAATTGTCATCTAGCTCTGCACTTGATTCACCTTCTGTTTTGAGTAAGCTTGCGACACCTAAACTTGCTTCTGCTATTCGTTCTGATATGTCGCATGTTATTGATGATGCCACTTCTGCTATGCATGATACTCATGATGAAACTACTTCTATGCTTGATACTACTATGCCACTTGGTGAATTTCTTGATGAACAACTTGCTAGGGTTAGAGAGAATGAAAATATTGAATCTGATAATATTGATGAAAGTGATGATGAAGACTCTTCCCCTAATAATGAATCACATGTTATTCCTAAGGGTTATGTTTTTGAAAAAGAAGCTTCTTTAGCTATTTTAGCTTGCAAAGATAGATACGAACTCAAGAGGTTATTAGCTAAATGGAAGCAGCAATCTCTAAATGCTAGAATGAAACCTGACCCTGTGTTTGCTACTTCACATATCTTTGTTACTGATAAGGATTATGAATTCTCTGTTAATCCTGATATAATTACTTTGGTTGAATCTGATCCTTTTCATGGCTATGAATCTGAAACTGTTGTGGCACATCTTACTAAATTAAATGATATAGCCACCCTGTTCACTAATGATGAGAGAACTCGCTACTTCTATATCCTTAAAATATTTCCGTTCTCAGTAAAGGGTGACGCTAAGATATGGTTTAATTCTCTGGATCCTGGTTGTGTGCGTAGTCCCCAGGATATGATTTATTACTTCTCTGCTAAATATTTCCCTGCTCATAAGAAACAAGCTGCTTTAAGGGATATATATAATTTTGTGCAAATTGAAGAAGAGAGTCTCCCACAAGCTTGGGGGAGGCTTCTCCAATTACTTAATGCTTTGCCTGACCATCCTCTTAAGAAAAATGAAATACTTGATATCTTTTATAATGGACTAACCGATGCCTCCAGAGATTACCTGGATAGTTGTGCTGGTTCTGTTTTTAGGGAAAGAACGCCGGATGACGCTGAAATTCTATTGAATAATATGTTGACAAATGAAAATAATTGGACACTTCCTGAGCCAGCTCCTGAGCCTATTCCTAAACCAACTCCGAAGAAGAGGGGTGTTCTATTTCTCAGTCCTGAAGATATGCAAGAGGCAAAGAAATCTATGAAAGAAAAAGGTATTAAAGCTGAAGATGTTAAGAATTTACCTCCTATTGAAGAAATACATGGTCTAAATTTACCGCCTGTTGAAGAAACATATGACCTTAATCCATTACCTATTGAAGAAACTCATGGTCTTAATAACCCGACACAGGTAGTAAAGGTAAATTCTCTCTATAGATATGATAAAACTGAAATCCCGTTTACTAAATTTGCTAGCCCATGCTTAGATGAGTTTGATAAATTTATGGTTAAGCAAGAAGACTTCAATACTTATTTTGGTAGACAATTGAAATACAATTCAAATATGCTTGAACACTTGGGTGATTATATGGCTAATGTCAAAGGTGAACTTAAACTTATTAGTAAACATGCTTCTATGGTTACCACTCAAGTAGAACAAGTACTTAAAGCTCAAAATGACTTGCTCAATGAATTGAATAGTAAGAAAATGATAATGCTGTTAGAGTTATGACTAGAGGTGGAAAATGACTCAGGAACCCTTGTATCCTAAAGGCCACCCTAAGAGAATTGAGCAACATTCTCAGAGAAATAATGTAGATGCACCTAGTCCTTCTAAAAGGAAGAAAAAGAAAAATGATAGGACTTTGCATGCTTCTAGTGAACCTATTACTGAAACACCTGAGAATCCAAATGATATTTCTATTTCTGATGCTGAAACACAATCTGGTAATGAACCTGAAACTAGTGATAATGTTAATGATAATGTTCATGATGATGCTCAACCTAGTAATGATAATGATATAGAAATTGAACCTGTTGTTGATCTTGATAACCCACAATCAAAGAATCAACATTATGATAAGAAAGACTTTATTGCTAGAAAACACGGTATAGAAAGAGAACCATGGGTTCAGAAACCCATGCCTTTTCCTCCCAAACCATCCAAGAAAACGGATGATGAGGATTTTGAGCGCTTTGCTGAAATGATTAGACCTATCTTTTTGCGTATGCGATTAACTGATATGCTCAAAATGAATCCTTATGCTAAGTATATGAAAGATATTGTTACAAATAAAAGAAACATACCGGAAGCTGAAATTTCCACCATGCTTGCTACTTATACTTTTAAGGGTGGAATACCAAAGAAACTTGGAGATCCAAGAGTACCTACTATACCATGCTCCATTAAAAGAAATTATGTTAAAACTGCTTTATGTGATCTTGGAGCCGGTGTTAGTGTTATGCCTCTCTCTTTATATCGTAGACTTTATTTGAATAAGTTGGCACCTACTGAAATATCTTTGCAAATGGCTGATAAATCAACTGCTATACCTGTCGGTATTTGTGAGGATGTGCCTGTTGTAGTTGCAAACGTTACTATTTAACGGACTTTATTATTCTTGATATTCCTGAGGACGATAGTATGTCTATTATTCTTGGAAGACCCTTTTTGAATACTGCAGGGGCTGTTATTGATTGCACTAAAGGCAATGTCACTTTTCATGTTAATGGTAATGAGCATACGGTACACTTTCCGAGGAAACAATCTCAAGTTCATAGTATCAACTCTATTGGAAAAATTCCATCGATTATATTTGGAGGTTTTGAATTTCCTCTTCCTACTGTCAAGAAGAAATATGATATTCTTATTATTGGGGATGTGCATATCCCCGTTGAGGTAACATAGTGTTATTCGAAATTTCTCCGGTTCCATGTTATTCAGAATGAGTTTGTTAACAAGACTTGATCAACCTTGTTAGTGGATTCCTTTTGATGAGCATGACATGGATGAAACTAGAAGGCACAACCTTTTGTACCTTCCTTTTACTTTCTATTATTTATATTAAATAAAATAAAATAAGTAGTTTCGTCTGTTACCTGAATTATCCATGCAATATAAAAATACCCCTAAAATAAAAGTTCTCCAAATGCCCTGAAATTTAAATATGATTTTCTGGAATATTTGAGAATATCTAGAATTGAGAACACAGCAGGGGGATCAACCACCTGGCCACGAGGGTGGAGGGCGCACCCTACCCCCTGGGCGCGCCCCCCTGCCTCGTGGGCCCATGGTGGACCTCCTCCACTTATTCCTGCACCCACACACTTCTTGTTCCTCCCACAAACACGAATATCCAGCTCAAGCACGAGTTCTAGCTCATTTTGCTGCCATTTTCGATCTCCTTGTTCAAAGCACCCTCACAAAACTGCTTGGGGGGATTGTTCCTTGGTATGTGACTCCTCTGAAAGTGCGTTATATCGACTAGAGGGGGGTGAATAGGCGATTTTTATGAATTCTTCACTGAGGAATTTGCTAGTGAGGAAATTCCTTAGTGAAGAACTAATAGCAGCGGAATAAGTACTCAAAAGTAAACATAACAGAAAAATAGCATAGTCATCATGATGAAATGAAGATAGGCACAGAGTACAGGAAGCGTAAGCACAGGATAACACAACATGAAGACAAACAGACTGAAGAAATTGAACTGAGGAAATTGAGAAAGTCTTCAGTCAAAGTCTTCAAACACAGATATGAACAAACATATAACACAGTTATGGGGAAATGAAAGAGTTGAGGAGATAGAACCAGTAAGCTTGGTGAAGACAATGATTTGGTAGACCAGTTCCAACTGCTGTCTCAATTGTATGTCTGGTTGGAGCGGCTGAGTATTTAAACTCGAGGACACACAGTCCCGGACACCTAGTCCTGAACACGTAGCTCAGGACACAAAGTCCTCACCGTATTCTCCTTGAGCTAAGGTCACACAGACCTCGCCCAATCACTCGTGGTAAGTCTTCAAGTGACTTCTGAACCTTCACAAACTCGGTCACTCGATGATCCACAATTCCTCTTGGATGCTCTAGACCATGACACCTAACCATCTGGAAGAAGCACAGTCTTCAAAGGTAACAAGCGTCAGATCCACGCAGGATCAATCTCTTCAGTGATGCTCAATCACTTGGGGTTTGAAGGTGTTTGGGTTTGGGTTTTCCTCACTTGATGATTTTCGCTCAAAGTCCTTGGAGGATGGGTTGCTCTCAAATGACAAGTGTCAGTTTCTCTCGGAGCAGCCAACCAGCCAGTGGTTGTAGGGGGGCGGCTATTTATAGCCTAGGGAGCAGCCCGACATGATAAGACATAAATACCCTTCAATGATATGATCGTTAGGTGGGTAGATATTTTGGGACAGCTGGCGCATAGCACAACAACGGTCAGAATTTTGACTAGCAAAATCCTCAGGGCTATCATGTTCCTCACCGTGTAGGCAATCTGCACTGGGGAATTCCTAACTCCTCGGTCAGAACAAAGTCCTCAGAGACCAGAAGAATTTCGTCTCTGTCACTGAAGAATATGACTGAACTGTATGAGATTTCCAATGGCTTCACTTGAAGGGATTGGTAGGTGTAGGATTTTGAGTTGAGCATCACATGGAAATTTTTCCTTAGTATTTCCTCGACCCCCTTTAACAGTACGGTGTTTCCTATGACTCAAGAAAGAGAAAATGAAACTATGAAAACAAAAGTCTTCACGCTTCATGTTCCTCGAATGAATACCAAGTATTCAAGGTCACACCAATTTCTTCACTTTCAAAGTCTTCAGAAATCCAAAGTCTTCAGTCGAAGAACTTCATTTTTAGGTGTCGACTTTCTCTGTAAATATCAAACTCCTCATAGACTTATAAACATGTGTACACTCACAAACGCATTAGTCCCTTAACCTATAAGTCTTCAATACACCAAAATCACTAAGGGGCACTAGATGCACTTACAATCTCCCCCTTTTTGGTGATTGATGACAATATAGGTTAAGTTTTCAATGGGGATAAACATATGAAGTGTAAATACTGATATTGAGGAATTTGATTGCAAGACATATAAGAACTCCCCCTGAATATGTGCATGGTGAGGTATTTGCTTCTGAAGCATTGCACACTTGAATAGTAGAATCATGGAGATCTCCCCCTATATCTTGTAATTCATACACGCATTTGACATATCACAATGAAGAATTCAAAATGCATGATGAAATATGGTGACTGATGTAATTCAGCATGCGTGCATTAGCATATATGAGGAATAAGCATGTAGAAAAACATATCAAAAGTATCAGAGCACCATCGGGTTTAAGTTTACAACTCGATCCAATAAAGTCTTAGAAGAACGAGAGTTGTAACTTAATCAAAAGACGCCCATATAGAAAGACCCGCTTGAAGACTAACTCAAAATTCTCCCCCTTTGTCATCAAATGACCAAAAGGATCGAATATGAGGACTAACGCCCCTAAAGAATATCAAGTTGATGAAGGAGCGCCAGTGTTGTTGGGGTCGTTTGTCGTGGAAGGGCCTGCCGCAGTGTCGTCCAAGTCTTCATTCTCATCGGTGTCGCGAGATGAAGAAAATGAGTTGGCCACCAGAGAAGGAACCTTGACCTTCTTGAATTTCTTCGGAGGAGGTGCAGACCAGTCAAAATCTTCCTTGAGACCCATTTGCTTGAGATCTTCTTCACCATACAGATGTGACAGTATTGCCCAGGTGCGACCGAAAACTTCATGGAGGTAGTAATGGTTTTTCTTCACTGCATTGTGCATAGCAGTCATGTTGTGAATAAATGAACCAAACTGACGCTTAACCCATTTATGATTTCGATCCACCTTCTGGTGAAGACTAAGCAGAAGCTCATGATCAGTCATCACACGCGGAGCAGTGGCTTGAGGAGTAGACTTGGGTGCATTGGCAGAGTCATGTGTGGCAGAGTCATCATTGGTGGAATAAGATGCAACCTTGCGAAACCGTCCATCCAATGGACGAATGCCTTCATCTATAACAGCTGGTGCCTTGCCCTTTTCATCAACTGAGGAATAGGTCCGCTTGAGGACTTCAATCGGGGGCAAGTAGCTGAGGTGATTCTGAAAATCAGCTTTGTAGTTGAGTGAAGACCTTGTCCTGAGGAATCTCATAATCCAAGGTGCATAAGGCTTCAGCTCAAACGGAGAAAGTGCAACATTTGCCAGAGTCCTCATGAAGAAATCGTGATAATTGACAGGAATGCCATGAACGATATTGAATACCAGATTCTTCATGATGCCAACAATTTCCTCATCAGATGAGTCGTGGCCTTTGATGGGACTCATTGTCCTCGTTAGAATGCGATAGACAATTCTGGGCACATATAGTAATTCCTTCACGAGGAATTTGGTTCGTGGGGCCTGACCTGGCTTCAAAGGTTTCATCAGAACTTGCATGTAGTGATTTCTAAGCTTAGGTTCACTGTAAATGCAACGAGCTTCTTCAAGGGGAGGACTGAGTGGTAAGGCACGAAGCAATTCAGAAGCTGGTGCTGTGTAGTGAGTGTTTTCAGACATCCAATCCAGCACCCATGAATTCACATCTTCAGAATCTCCTATGATGTGCAGCGTCGCATAAAATTGAAGAATCGGTTCTTCATTCCAATCACAGATGTCAGAGCAAAAATTTAGCAGTCCAGCGTCGTGAAGAACACTAAGGACTGGCACGAAGCACGGCAGAGATTCCATATCCACGTGAGGAATGTGCTCATGGTAGAAGATTTTCTCTTTATTGAACAACACTGAGGAATAGAAATTAGCTTGATTAGCAGTCCAGAAACGCCTCTTCCTTATGCGAGCAGAATCATATGGCTTGTAGTCTGCGAAGAATACGTGCTCGCCAAAGAAATCATCAGCCTTGAATTTTTGCTTCCTTGAGAAGGGATCCTTTGGCTTGGGTAGAGGAGTGTCAGTGATTTGCATCACAACCTCAAGAATCTCAATCACAGGTTCTTCGGGCTGAGGAATTTCTGGTTCCTCTTCAGTGGCAGTCTGCGTCTTTAGATGTTCAGCAGCAGCAGTTTCTTCAGCACAAGTGGCTGGAATTTCTTCACGTACAGATGAAGTGGGGTGAGTTTCTTCAGAGCCCATTTGAACAGTTTGTGCAGGGGACTGAGGTATTTGCTGCAATGGTGTGAACATTGGAGAGTTTGGATGCTGACTTTCCTAGAATTCATCACTCATCACTCGTGTGGAGCAGCCAACGTCCACATCTTCATCTTCCATTTCTTCAACGCCAGCCTCTTCAGTTGTGAACTGAGGCATGGGAGAGGAGACAACAGGTGTTGAAGGGATCGTATCCACTTCAATTTCTTCAACAATCTGCTCTGATGAAGCAGCAGAATGATTTTCTTCATCAGATCCGCTAGGGATCTCATAGTATTCACCAAAATAAACAAGGTCCTTTGATGGCATGGTTGAGATCGGAACAACATCAATGGGATTAGCAAATGAACTTTTCATGGGCTTCATCTTCTTCGGGGCTGAAGAATTTGAAGCAGCTGGTGCTTTCCTTTTCTTCACTGCTTCTCGTTCTGCAACCTTGGTTTTCTTCACATCTGATGCAGATGGAAGGATCGGAGTTGGTGTTGGCGCAGGAGGAGCAGAGGGATCTGGTTGATTTTCTTCAGGCACAACTGATGCAGTTGCCTGATTTCTTCATCTTCTTCAGGCACACCACTAGTGGATGCCCTGGCAATTTCTTCAGCGGCTGGAATGCAGTCATCAGCCCTGGAACTTACATTTTCTTCAGCAGCCTGATTTTCATCAGCGGTGCTGGTATGTTCTTCAGTCGGTTGAGCAGATGCTTCAGCCTGAGGAACTTCCTGTTGCGTTGGGGCTGCAACATTTGAGGTGAAGTTATCCGCAAGTTTCACAAAGCGCACCTTGGCTCCAAGCCAATCAGCGCGGTATGCGTCAAATTCATCACTGAGTTTCTTGATCTCAGTTTGAACGGTGATAAGTTCTTCAGTTGTCATGAAGACAACGTTTTTGTTCAGATAGCGGTCCTTCTTGTACTGCATTTTCTTGATCTGCCTGGCCTTCTCAAATTTCCATTTCTCTTCTTGAATGAAATGAGTCAGCATGTGATTTTGACCAGGAGTCAGCTTGAAGTCAGGCATGGGAGTGTTGGGGTCCTTGTGCCAAACATCAATGTACTCGAGGATCAACTTTGGATCCAAAAGTAGTGGCACATTTGTTCCCTTGATTCTAGCGGCCCTGACTTGCCTGTCTCTGATGATTTCTGCAAGTTCAGCATCATCAGCTTCGTCTTCTTCAGACGGCACTTGGAAAGCGACTTGCTTCTTCTGAGGACTAGGGCGAGGACCTCGTCCAGCAGTTGCCTTTGTCTTCAGCAGAGAGGGTCCTGTTGAAGAATTTGGTGCAGCTGAGGAACTAGCTGAGACACCTGAGGCAATGGAGATGCCTGCAGTATTTTGGCACGAGGCAAGATGCACAGGTGCTGAGGACTTTGTCGGAACAGCTGAGGACTTTGGAGGAGCAGGAGTTGCATGAGGAAATTGCCTTGAGGGCTTTGAAGATTCTGACCGTGAGGGCATTGCTGAGGAACTTGGCCTTGAGGGCACTGTTGGTGAAGCACTTGGCTTGCGTGCAGGCTTCTTTGCCATAGATTTCTTAGGCTTGACAAAGGCCTCAGTTGCAGTAGCAGCAGCAGAGTCTTCATTGAATTTCCTCACTGCCTCTTTTGCTTGTTTGGCCAACTTGGCCTGGCGCTTGTCCCATTCATCAGGAAAGTCCTCACCGCGTTTGATGCTGGTGGGATTTTCTACTTGGCTAGGTGCCAATGGAGCTCTTGGGCATGGAGGATTGAGTGCGAATTTCTTCATGTACTTTGGAGTTACATACATGTACTCCCTCCATTCTCTTGCCCATCTCCTTTCAATTTTCTGAATGCGCACCTTGCGCTGATTTTTATCTTCCTCAGGAGGTGTGCAGTACCTAGCATAGATGTCATCAGGGATCTCAAAGGCAGTCATGACCTCAGGCTTCTTTCCTCCTTTCTGTGGCCTTTTACCATCAGCCATTTTTTTCAGTTGAGGAATTTGAACAATCGAATTCTCTGAAGAAGTATGCAACTTTTCTTCGAGGAACGCTGTAAATGAGTTAAGTTGATGAGAACCTAGAGATTCAGCAGCTGACATGAGTACCTGTGAACAGAATATAGTTGCGAGGAATTTGGAGAGGTCATATGTGTTCTCAGAAGGTTTTTATAAAGAACAAGTTTGAGGAATTTGACCAGATGAGTCTTGAAGAATTTCACTAAGCGTTCTTTGTCTTAGGTTCCAGAGTTGTATAGATCGAAGATCCACACAATTGAGGAATCTTGAAGAAAAATGATGCTTAGAGAAACGAATCAAGAACAGATGACTTGTGAGGTGTTTAGTGTGTGAAGATATGAAGAAAAACACCTTTGAAGATTTTTTAGATAATCATTCGAATCAATGAGGGAAGTAAAAGTAACTTTTAATTACCCTGAAGGAAGAACACGACGAACTGGAGTGAGGAGATGTGAAGTTCGTCGGTGCGGATCTTCCACGCCCTAACTTGGCGAAGGAAGACAGCTACGGCGGCGGTGGAGCGAAGATTTCCGCGGCCGGCGCGAGTACGGCGGCGACGAGGTCGAGGTAGTGAAGCTCTTCCTCACCGACGACGATGAAGTAGCGGCAGCGCTAGGGTTTGAGAAGCTCGAGCTGGAGAGAGTTCGAGCGGAGTAAAGGAAGTGAGGAAGGGGAAGAGGGGTATTTATAGCCACGGTGAAAAACTGTTCGCCCGAGGAAATTGGACGAACGTGCCCCTGACCCTTCTCATTCGCATGACATGTGTCACCCACGTACTGAGAAGTGGAGATCGTGTTAGATCGTGGGTGAGTGGATAAGTATATCATGGGATGCAGAATGGTTTGAGCGGCAAAGCCAAAAATTTATATAGGATAGGTTTTAAAGTTCCGTTCGCAATTTCTTCAGCTGACAAGGACACAGTGAAGATTTTGAACGAGTTTCAAATAGAGCGCACATGAAGAATTTGTGAATAGATTGGGTTGAGTATAGCATAGAGGGGGAAGGGTCCGAGCACATTCACTTAGCAGAAAAACCAACTTGAAGAATTAGCAATAAGTGAATGTTGTAGAGGACATAAACTCATATATATAGCCAATGAAGAAAAACGACGGAAACAGTGAAGACAATGCAAAGTTGAAGGATTTGAACAACTGAGGAATTTCAACTTTTGGTGGTGGCGTGACCCACCGTATAAGAATGATGATTTCAGACACCGCGTACAATTATCATAGGGTTCTGAGAATCAAATTCTTCGTTAATTTCTTCACACTTAGAGTGTTATTCTCCATTGATTGAAGAAAAATGTTTCTTCATGTGTTGCACATCTAAGTCATCAATTTTGCATAAGTGTTAGGATGAGTGTCCTTTTCAAAGAACATTCGAAGATTCTAGGATATTTAGCGCACACCGCAACTTGCTAAATCTCTTCTCATCCAAGGGCTTTGTGAAGATATCGGCTAGCTGTTCTTCAGTCTTCACATGCTCAATAGAAATGTCGCCCTTGAACACATGATCACGAAGAAAATGATGACGAATCTGAATGTGCTTTGTCTTCGAGTGCTGAACTGGGTTGTGAGCAATCTTGATGGCACTCTCATTGTCATAGAAGAGAGACACATACTTCATGTTGACGCTGTAGTCCTTGAGAGTTTGCTTCATCCATAGCAATTGAGCATAGCAAGAACCAGCGGCAATATACATAGCTTCAGCAGTAGATAGTGATACGCAGTTCTGTTTCTTCGAGGACCAACAGACAAAAGATCGTTCGAGGAAATGACATGTACCAGATGTTGACTTGCGGTCCACACAATCACCAGCATAGTCAGAGTCAGAATATCCAATGAGATCAAAAGCCGAGCCCTTGGGGTACCATAATCCAAGTGTTGGTGTGTGAGGGAGTCCTGGATTAGGGGGTCTCCAGACAGCCGGACATTTGGATTATGAAGATACAAGATTGAAGACTTCATCTCGTGTCCGGATGGGCCTCTACTTGGCGTGGACGGCAAGCTAGGCAATACGGATATGTGTATCTCCTCCTTTGTAACCGACCTTGTGTAACCCTAGCCCCCTCCGGTGTCTATATAAACCGGAGGGTTTTAGTCCGTAGGACATATACAATCATACCATAGGCTAGCTTCTAGGGTTTAGCCTCTCCGATCCCGTGGTAGATCAATTCTTGTAATACTCATATCATCAAGAATAAATCAAGCAGGACGTAGGGTTTTACCTCCATCAAGAGGGCCCGAACCTGGGTAAAACATCGTGTCCCCTGCCTCCTATTACCATCCGCCTTAGACGCACAGTTCGGGACCCCCTACCCGAGATCCGTCGGTTTTGACACCGACATTGGTGCTTTCATTGAGAGTTCCTCTGTGTCGTCGCTGTTAGGCTTGATGGCTCCTACAATCATCAATAGCGATGCAGTCCAGGGTGAGACTTTTCTCCCCCGACAGATCTTTGTGTTCGGCGGCTTGGCACTACGGGCCAACTCGCTTGGCCATCTGGAGCAGATCGAAAGTTACGCCCCTGGCCACCAGGTCAGGTTTGGAAGCTTAAACTACACGGCCGATATCCGCGGAGACTTGATCTTCGACGGATTCGAGCCCCTGCCTTGTGCGCCGCGCGGTCACGATGAGTATGATTTAGCTCTACCGTCCGACCGTATTCAGGAGATCGCACCGACAGCCGCTCCGAGCCTCAATTCGGAGCCAGTTGCGCCATCCATGGACGGGTGGATAGACCCCGTCACGGAGGCCATATCCTCAGCGGCGATCGAGCCGAATATCGACCTTACCCTTCATGAGAGCCGCGTTGCCAAACTGCCGGATCCTTCTCCGGCCACGGGCTCCGAACCGCCTACTCCCATCGAATCTGATTGGGCGCCGATCATGGAGTTTATCTCCGCGGATATTTTTCAGCACTCGCCCTTTGGCGACATACTAAATCATTAAGGTCTCTCTCCTTGTCAGGAGAGTCCTGGCCGAACTACGTTCGGCAGGATTGGGATGCAGATGACGAAGAAATTCGCCGCCCACCCACCACCCACTTAGTAGCCACTTTCGATGACTTAACCGACACGCTCGACTTCGACTCTGAAGACATCGATGGTATGGACGACGATGCAGGAGGCGAAGAGGAACCACTGCCCACAGGGCACTAGACGCCCACTTCATCACATGACGTATACATGGTGGACACACCCAAAGAAAATAACGACGAGGAATGGAAGGACGCAGCGAAGGGTGGTTCCCTCGAGTAGCAGTCAAAGCAGCGGCGTAAACGCCGCTCCAAATCCCGCCTCAGCAGAAATAACGATCACATAGACCCAGCGTTAGAGCAGGGTGAACCATTGCCCGACCACGGCAACACGGAAAATCAAGCCGAACAACCCAACCCTGTCAAAGATAACAGTCCGGACGACATCACACCGGACAGGCGCCAGGAGCAACATAATGCCCACCAAAGGCTTGTTGCCACGACGAAGAGTCTGAAAAAACAGAAGCAAAGGCTCAAGGCTGCACAAGACACACTCAAAATCAAATGGAGTGAAGTACTCAACACGACAGCGAAATACGGCAGTAATCGCCACACCAAGAGCTATCTGAAGCAAAAGTTGCTACCTGAATTTGATGAGGAGGCCTTAGATCCTCCACAATTAAAAAATAAAACGGCCATCCGGTCGGATAGACGACCTCATAGCCAACATAAAGGGGCAATCGACGCCGCACATAAACCAGTACGCTATCCGCGTAAGGGCTCGCATCACAAGGACGGCGCAACCAGATCCATCTATGGACCACGCAGGCGCGCTCCAACATACAATACAACACAACAAACATCTGAATACTACGGTACACCCAAATACAGGGGTGCCACACACCCTCTATGTTTTACCGACGAGGTGCTGGATCATGAATTTCCATAGGGATTCAAACCTGTAAACATAGAGGCGTACGACGGAACAACAGACTCTGGGGTCTGGATTGAGGACTACATCCTCCATATCCATATGGCTCGAGGAGATGATCTCCACTCCATCAAGTACTTACCCCTCAAGCTCAAAGGACCAGCTCGGCACTGGCTCAAAAGCCTCCCCGAAAACTCCATCGGAAGCTGGGAAGAGCTCGAAGACGCCTTTCGGGAAAATTTTCAAGGGACATATGTCCGACCACCGGATGCAGACGATTTAAGCCATATAACTCAACAGCCCGGTGAGTCAGCCCGAAAACTTTGGAGCAGGTTCCTCACTAAAAAGAACCAAATAGTTGACTGTCCGGATGCCGAAGCCTTAGCAGCCTTCAAGCATAGCGTTCGAGACGAATGGCTTGCCAGACACCTCGGTCAAGAAAAGCCAAGAATAATGGCAGCATTAACAAGCCTCATGACCCGTTTCTGCGTGGGCGAGGACAGCTGGTTAGCCCGATGCAGCACCAGCGACCCAAGTACATCCGAAGTCAGGGATGGAAATGGGAAATCACGACGCAGCAAGAATAAGCGCTGGAATAAAGAAGACATCCCGAAGAGCACGGCGGTAAACGCCGGATTTAAAAGCTCTCGGCAAGGGCAGCAGAAGCCGCCCTCCAAAGGAGAGACGAATTGTCCAGCCTAAACAAAATTTTGGACCAAATATGTTAGATCCATAGCACCCCTGACAAACCTGCAAATCATACCCACAGAGAATGTTGGGTCTTCAAACAGTCCGGCAAGCTCAACGCCGAGCACAAGGGGCATGATACACCAAGTGAAGACGAGGACGAGCCTCGCAAGCAAAGCACAGGGGAACAGAAGAAATTCCCACCAGAAGTCAAAATAGTCAACGTGTTACACGTGCTAAAAGGGAGAGAAGCGGCACCTTTAGAGGAACATGCCCCAGGGCCTATCACCGCGGAGCTCCGCCACTGGTCATCCCAACCGATCACCTTCGACCATCGGGATTACTCGGCAAGTATCCGGCATGCAGGATGGGCTGCCTTGGTATTAGATCCAATAGTTAACGGATGCCACTTCACCCGAGTCCTGATGGATGGCGGTAGCAGTTTGAATCTGATATATTAGGACACAGTCCGCAAAATGGGGATAGACCCAACAAAAATTTGCCACAGCAATGCTACCTTTAAAGGAGTAACGCCAGGCCCGGAGGCTCACTGCAGGGGCTCCCTGCTACTAGAGGTTATATTCGGCTTCCCCGATAACTTCCGCATCGAAAACTTAACTTTCCACGTCGCTCCGTTCTAAAGTGGCTATCAAGCACTACTCGGACGTGAAGCTTTCGCCCGCTTTAACGCAATACCGCATTACGCTTCCCTCAAGCTCAAGATGCCCGGTCCACGCGGCATCATTACAGTAAATGGAAATATTGAGCGCTCCTTGCGCGCCGAAGACGGTGCGGCCGCTTTGGCCGCCGCACACTAAGCGGCCTCACCAACTCAAGCATTTGACAGGTCGTAAAGACCACGGACACGGCTAGACGAGTCCGGCTCAGTTATATGTAATTAATACAGGTTTGATGGCTATACCCCTATTACAATACAAGGGGCTCAACGCGCGCACAAAAGTGGCAATAAGGCTCACCTTTACTCATTTTCAACTATATATTGTTTATTTAGTATAACTTAACTTTTGCACGGCAACTTTCAATTAAGTTCCTCTCTTTTTCAGATGACCATCGTGCTACACCCGTCCAGGATAGGGCACAACAGAGACACAGGCGCAGACGTGCAGCAGGGACCCGTTCCAAGGATTCTTTGTAGATTAAGACCCTGCGTAAACCTTTTTTACTGTCTCTTGTTGATTTACATCCCTCGGATTCTCATTACAACCGAGAAGGATGCTGACGTCTTGGCATGTGGCCATGCCAGAATAATGCATGTACCTGGACACCAGGGGCTTATTACAAAGGGTACTGTTTATACCCGGTTTACACCATAAAGACCGAATACCTTAGGGAGTGTTCGGCGTCGCGAGTTTGGCCTTATATACATCAGCTCCGAATCATGTCTTTGGTCAAATGTTGGGTTTGCCCGGCTCCTGTGTTTTCCTGCCTTACGTTCCGCTCTATCGGCTAAGGCGGCACCAGGAGAACTACTGCGATTGTGCCCTGGTTCATCCGGACGAGCACCTCAGTAGAGAAAGCCGAAAATTGACTGTCATGATATAGCGTGAGACTGGTCAACCACTCGATGACCTATTGGAATCTTCGCGATTCCTCCGCATTAACGAAGGGCCGTTTCCCGGCTAGGCATGTACGCACCCCAAATCTGGACGAGTGCGGAGCCACCAGGGGCTATATAGTAGCCCCACTGTCAAACTCCTATGGCTAAGTGAAAGTGTTAAAGCATTATAGTCCGGTTGCCTAGTTCGCTGCGCTATCACCTCCTTATTAGGACCAAGACGTTGGATTAAGTGTGAATACGTGTCTTCTGCGAACACCCCCGCATTATATGCGTGGGGGCTGAAGCCGATGACTGCAATCTTTCAGGTTATATACATGTATACATAAACGGCCGCATAGGAGGCATCACAATACTTTCGGGCAAAAGTATAAATACAGCCTTGATAAATTCAATAAAACATTGTTTGTACAATGGGAATACATGTCACTCAAACATAACATTCTTCGATCACTGGGCCTCTATTGTACGAGCGCCCTCAAGAACTTCTTCAAAATAGTGCTCGACAGCCACTCGGCCTATGGCCGAACCCTGCGCCGTGACAGTGGTGGCATCCATCTCCACCCAGTATGTTTTGACACTGGCAAGGGCCATCCGCGAGCCTTCTATGCACGCCGACCTCTTCATCGCATTAATGCGCGGCACCGCACCAAGGAACTGCTGCACCAAGCTAAAATAGTTGTTCGGCTTTGGCTTTTCCGGCCAGAGATGATCCACGACAGACCTCATGGCGACTCCGGACAATCTATTGAGTTCGGCCCATTCGGCAAGCTGATCAGTCAATGGAAGCGGACGCTCTGGAACGTTAAATTGCGACCAGAACAACTTGTCCACTTCACAGTCTGTCTGATCTCGGAAGTATTCGGCCGCATCGACAGCGCTCGCCGCTAAGTCCAGATATGCGTCAGCCGAACTCCACGGCCGTTCCAGAGGGGCATACCGCGGATCGCCGAACTTCCTCCGCAGCATAAAGGGCTTCCCAGCCACAATGTCCCCGGCTTCACGCAGTTCCTCCTTCTTCGCTCTCATTGCAGAGCAGGTGTCTTTGGTCGCCATTGTGGCCTTTTCAAGGTCCGTAGCCTTCGCCCGGTTTTCTTCTTCAAGAAACTGGCAGCGGTCGGCAGTGTCTTTTAACTTCTCAGCCATTTTGGCCATTTTATCTTTGCTCTCGCTATGAGTGGCCTTCTCGGCTTTCAACTCTTCGTCCGCCTTCAAAGCGGCCGCATTACTACTCCTTGCTTGCTCCTTGGCTCGGGCAAGCTCTGCCCGCAGGGCCTCCACGGTGGCAGCTCCATCTGCAGTCACAACATATTAAAGATACTGGCATTACGCTGCTCTTACTATGTGACATTCACTATAAATATCACCTACCCTGTGCCTCGTCAAGCCGCTTGTTAACAAGCTCGATGTCGGCATCCGCCGCATCCAGTCGCCGTTCTAGTTCGGCAACCCCATCAGTCTGGATAGCCATCGGAGCTTCAGAGGCCTGCACATAACGGCAGTCTGGTTATTACCTGGGACTACGATCCTCTATTCGCCGCCGTTCTCGACGACAACCAGAGTCTCAGGGGCTACAATCTACACAGGGCGCACCTAAAAATGTGCGGATGCATATCATTTCACGTACCTCAAAGCCCGTCAGTAGACTCATAAAGGCTTCATGCAACCTGCTTTCGGCGGACGAAATCCTTTCAATCACTGTACCCATCAATGTACGGTGCTCTTCTGAGATAGTGGCTCGCCCTAGCAGATCCCGCAGTGCGTCCGACCGCATACCAGACAGTGCCGAATTCTTTTGGTTGCTCTCTTCAAGAGCCGGATACTGAGGGCTTCGGATGACCATGGGATTACCTTCTGGCCTTGCCGGATCCGGAGAAACTCTTTGTGATGACACTTCAAGGTCGCCCGCTTCTTGAGCCGGGGAGTCCGAGGGAGGCGTTTCGCTCTCCATCATCTCCGGAAGAAGATCCCCCGAAGACGAGCTCTACTGAGAAGGGCTCAGATCCGAACTGCAACATAGATGCTTCGGTTATCTTCCTCAGAAGTAAGGTAGAATATCTTCACTATTAAGTACTTTTTGATTACTTACAGCTCGTTAGAGGGCTGATCCCCGCACGGACTTTGTGCGGCAAGAGCACCCTCCGAGACGGGACCCTCTGGTGGAGTTTTCTTCTCCCGTTTGGAAACCTTAGTTTCCGGGTCATCAGAGGTAGTCCTCTTCCTCCGCCGGGGTGAGGGAATGTCAGATTCCTTCCCTTGGTTATCCTCCCTCGCAGAGGCGCTCGTTCCCTCGGTTGGAACAGGTAGCGGTGGAGGCCCGCTTTGGACCTCTCTATTCCCCCCTTCATCTTCCTTTGAGGGCACCGGGCAAGGTGCTGGCTCGAGCATTTTTTCTAGCACCAGATTGTCCAAGCCTTCAGGAAGGGGGTCCAAACACCGGATCATCTTCGCCTTTGTTATCCAGTCCTGGTCAAAGAGCGATCCTTCAGAATGATGTCATGATAAAAGAAAGACAGTGTGTTCGACTGGAGGATTACTTACTTGGGCCGTGGTGCGGTTGCTGCTCAGGCCCACGTCCTCGGAGGTGTCCGGACACTCTATTTGGGGTCCGAAGAACGACTTGTACATCTCCTCGTGCGTCAGGCCGAGGAAATTCTGAATAGCACGCGGTCCTTCTGGGTTGAATTCCCATAAACGGAGGGGCCGGGGTTTGCAAGGCTGGACTTGACGAACCAGCATGACTTGCACTACCATAACCAAACTAAAATCTCCCTCGAAGAGATCCCGGATGCGGCTCTGCAGTATGGGCACATCCTTGGCTGGACCCTAGCTCAGCCCCCTACTGATCCATGACATCAGTTATGGTGGACGGCCCAAGCGAAAGGCGGGGGAAGCTACCCACTTGGCACTTCTGGGAGCGGTGATGTAGAACCACTCCCATTGCCATAATCCGGACACCTCTGGAAAGGAACCTTTTGGCCACGGAGCTCCGGAAATCTTGCTTATTAATGCACCCCCGCATGCTGCATACTGCCCCTCGACCGTCTTCGGCTTCACATCAAAGGTCTTGAGTCACAGGCCGAAGTGAGGGGTAATGCGGAGGAAGGCCTCACATACGACAATAAATGCCGAGATGTGGAGAAAGAAATCCGGGGCTAGGTCGTGGAAATCAAGCCCGTAATAGAACATCAAACCCCTAACGAAGGGATCCAGAGTGAGGCCTAGTCCTCGAAGGAAGTGGGGGATGAACACAACGTCTTCATTGGGTTCAGGAGTAGGGACGACCTACCCTCGGGCAGGCAACCGGTGCGAAACTTCGGCGGTCAGGTATCTTGCCTCCCTCAACTTCTTGATATCCTCTTCCGTGACGGAGGAGGGCATCCACCGACCCTGGAGGCTGGATCCAGACATGATTGAAGGTCCGAAGCACCTAACCTAGGCTTTGGGTGTTAGAACTCGAGGCGGGGGAATGATTCGATTGAGCACGGGAGGAAAAAAGTTAAAGCCTTGTCCCTTTATAAAGAGGGTGAATATCAAGCGTCCTCCTCATGGCCGTTTGGGACTTGCCTAAAATCTAGGAGTCCTAAGCACAGTTGGGTTACCCACACCCGTATTGATGAGAATCCCATAATAAGGGGGACATGATCTCTGCTTTCACAAGACGTGTCAAGAAACTGCCTCGCGTTATGTGCGGGGCTAGTTAAAGGAAAAGGTTCGAATAATCACCGGGCCATGGCATAGTGTCATGTTGCCAAAATGTGTCAGCAAAATAGATTTGTGGAAATATTATTCTCTCTACGGTGGTATGTGGAACTTATTTTGCAGGGTCGGACACTATCCTTGTATTCAGATTTTTCTGTGGTGTATTCGGAGGAGGAACCCGCCTTGCAATGCCGAAGACAACACTGCGCACCGGACTCATCGTCATTGAAGCCTAGTTCAGGAGCTACTGAGGGAGTCCTGGATTAGGGGGTCTCCGGAAAGCCGGACTATATCCTTTGGCCGGACTGTTGGATTATGAAGATACAAGATTGAAGACTTCGTCTCGTGTCCGGATGGGACTCTACTTGGCGTGGACGGCAAGTTAGGCAATACGGATATGTGTATCTCCTCCTTTGTAACCGACCTTGTGTAACCCTAGCCCCCTCCGGTGTCTGTATAAACCGGAGGGTTTTAGTCCGTAGGACATATACAATCATACCATAGGCTAGCTTCTAGGGTTTAGCCTCTCCGATCTCGTGGTAGATCAACTCTTGTAATACTCATATCATCAAGAATAAATCAAGCAGTACGTAGGGTTTTACCTCCATCAAGAGGGCCCGAAACTGGGTAAAACATCGTGTCCCCTGCCTCCTATTACCATCCGCCTTAGACGCACAGTTCGGGACCCCCTACCCGAGATCTGCCGGTTTTGACACCGATAGTGTGTGAGGTAGATATCGAAGAATATGCTTCACAGCCTTATGGTGTGATTCCTTCGGTGTAGCTTGAAATCGGGCACACATGCAAACACTAAGCATAATATCTGGCCTAGATGCACATAAGTACAATAAAGAACCAATCATGGAGCGGTATACCTTATGATCGAAGTCAATACCATTTTCATCAATGCACAGATGGCCATTTGTGGGCATAGGAATTTTGACGCCCTTGCAATCTTGCATGCCGAATTTCCTCAGTACATCCTTGAGGTATTTCTCCTGAGATATGAATATGCCATTGCGCCGTTGACGAATTTGAAGACCTAAGAAGAATTTCAACTCTCCCATCATAGACATTTGATATTCTTCACTCATCATATAGGCAAATTCATCACTATAACGTTGGTCAGTACAGCCAAAGATAATATCATCAACATATATTTGCACACAAACAGTTCACCATCATAAGATTTAGTAAAGAGAGTAGGATCGAGTGAGCCGGGTGTGAAGCCATTCTTCATGAGGAATTCCTTCAAAGTATCATACCACGCCCGAGGGGCCTGCTTGAGGCCATAGAGGGCCTTGTTGAGTCTGAAGACTTTGTCAGGATTCTTTGGATCTTCAAAACCTGGGGGTTGAGCAACATAAACTTCTTCCTCAAGCTTACCATTGAGGAATGCACTTTTCACATCCATTTGATATAAAGTGATATCATGATGGTTAGCATAAGCAAGTAATATGCGAATAGCCTCAAGTCTAGCAATAGGTGCAAAAGTTTCATCGAAATCAATTCCTTCAACCTGTGTGTAGCCTTGAGCTACGAGCCGGGCCTTATTCCTCACCACAAGGCCGTTTTCATCTTGCTTGTTGCGGTAGATCCACTTTGTGCCAATGATATTGTGCTTGCAAGGATCTAGACATTTGACCAGTTCCCAGACATTGTTGAGCTCGAACTGATGTAATTCTTCTTGCATGATCTGAATCCACTCAGGCTCTAGAAATGCTTCATCTACCTTAGTGGGCTCTGTGAAAGAGACAAAAGCATAGTGCCCACAAAAGTTAGATAAATGTGAAGCTTTTGAGCGTGTGAGAGGACCTGGCGCTTTGATGTCATTGATGATCTTTTCAACTTGCACTTCTTTTGCAATGCGCGGATGAGCTGGTTGTCGTTGAGGAATTTGATCAGCATTCTCTTCAGCACCATTTTCTTCTGTATTTTCTCCAGGTGCATTAGCTCGACATTCTTCATGTTCTGGAATGAATTCTTCAGCAGATTCTTCAGTAGGAATGACATCCTCAGTAGCCTTGAACTTGATAGTTTCCTCAGGTGCTGGTTCATCTATCACAGTAGGTAGGTGATCTCTTTGCGAGCCATTAGTTTCATCGAACCGCACATCTACAGTTTCAACAACCTTGTGAAGAACGTTGTTGAAGACTCTGTAGGTGTGCGAGTCCTTTCCGTAACCAAGCATAAAACCTTCATGTGCTTTCGGTGCAAATTTTGAGTTGTGATGAGGATCTCTAATCCAACATTTAGCACCGAAGACTTTGAAATAACTTACATTGGGTTTCTTATCAGTGAGGAGTTCATAGGCAGTCTTCTTGAAGAATTTGTGAAGATATAGTCTGTTGATGATGTGGTACGCAGTATCAATTGCCTCAGTCCAGAAATGACGAGGCGTTTTGTATTCACCAAGCATAGTGCGAGCCATCTCAGCAAGAGTCCTGTTCTTGCGCTCCACGACGCTGTTCTGCTGAGGAGTATAAGGAGCAGATAACTCATGAGTAATACCAAGTTCATCAAGATAGTCATCGAGACCCGAATTCTTGAACTCAGTTCCATTGTCACTTCTGATGTGCTTGATCTTCACGCCAAAGTTGGTTGAAGCCCTCAAGGAAAATCGTTTGAAGACTTCCTGCACTTCATGTTTGTAAGTAACAAGGTGTACCCATGTGTAACGAGAGTAATCATCAACAATAACAAAGCCATATTGAGATGCTTCATTTGAAACAACAGAATAATGATTAGGACCGAAGAGATCCATGTGAAGCAATTCAAATGGACGAGTAGTGGTCATGATAGTCTTCGCTGGATGCTTAGCCTTTGTCATATTCCCAGCTTCACAGGCTCCGCATAGGTGATCCTTGAGGAATTTGACATTCTCGATGCCAATGACATGCTTCTTCTTCGCAAGCGTGTGCAGATTCCTCATGCCTGCATGACCAAGTCGTCGATGCCAGAGCCAGCCTTCTAAAGCTTTTGCAAGTAGGCACATGGATGGTTGTGGTCCTATAGAGAAATCAACAATATACAAGTCTCCTCTCCTAAAGCCTTCGAAGACTTTGGAATTGTCAACTTCCATAACCACAACACAATGGTACTTGCCAAAGACAACAACCATATCAAGATTGCAAAGCATTGAGACAGACATGAGGTTGTATCCTAAGGACTCGACAAGCATGACTTTGTCCATGTGTCGATCCTTTGTGATCGCAACCTTACCTAGACCCAATACCTGACTTTTGCCTTTGTCGGCAAAGATGATATGCTTCAAATGCGACGGAGATAATGGAGCATCCATCAATAGATTATTATCACTAGTCATGTGATTTGTACATCCACTATCGAGGACCCACTCAGTTGCTTTGGGTTGATCATCCTGCAGATGAATTAGTGCAACTTACGAACTCATATACTTCATCAATGAAGAGTATGACATCAATTCATAAGATCAATTTCATCAAGCAAAAGAACAGATAAAGCAGTAGGAGGACGTGAGAAATGAAAGTTCATTTCTTCATGATTAGCCTGCGTCCTTTCAGGCATACTCAGGTCTCCAGCAAATTCTTCAGACGATTACGTACGTCTGGAGACCTGACCCTGTAGAAGAGATTAGTTCTTTTTCTTCACCACCCACATCTGAAGGGGTGGCAAAGAGTTCATCATTCTGCGAGCTCCATACGAGAAAGATGGCATAGAAGCCAGTCCATTTCATTTTACATAAGAGGGGTTAGAGTAAGCATAAGAGTAAGCAGAGAAATTCTTGGAGGACTTATGGACATAATGATTTGAAGAATAATGCACATATCCATAATCCTTAGATCTTTCCTGCGAAACAGACAGGTTAGCACGATGATGTTCATATGAGGACTTTGATCCTTTTGAGGAATATGATCCATGTGAGGAGTTTGGTCTGTATGAGGACTTGGATCCATATGAAGAATTTGATCTGGGGTTCCTATTCTTCACAGGTGGCGTCATGATGACATTCACCTGAATATTTTCAAGGCATCTTTTGGGAACCCAGATTTTCTTCATAGGGGGACCGTTCCTGCAGTTAGTGCCAATATATCTAGCAAATACTTCACCATTCTGATTTTTGAACAGTTTATAGTTGGAGTCAAATGACTCATCATCAGAACGAGGGGATTCACATGCAAATCCAGATAAGTTAGATGGATCAACTGGAGGTCCCTTTGTAGCAACCCATGTAGTTTTGGAGTACTGCTCAGGCTTCCAATATGTACCATCAGCATTAAGTTTCCTCTCAAAGGCAATACCCTCTTTCCTAGGGTTCCTGTTGAGGATCTGCTTTTTAAGCACATCACAAAGAGTCTGATGCCCTTTGAGGCTTTTGTACATGCCTGTCATGTACAATTCCTTCAGCCCTGCATCGTCAGTGATACTAGCAATGTCCTCGGATGAGGAATTAGTGATAGCAGAGGCATGCGAAGATTTTGAAACATTAGCAGCATTGGAACATTCAGGTGAAGAATTAGCATATTCACGTTCAATGCACTTCAAGCATGGAGGAACAAATTCTTCCTGAGAAGCGCTGATTTGTTGAGCAAGTAATGAATCGCGCTCCTTCTGAAGATCTTCATAACTCACTCTTAGCTTCTCAAGGTCTTGCTTTCTTTGAAGAAATTCATAAGAAAGCTTCTCATGATCAGATAAGAGAGTGTTATGATGACCTTGAAGATTGTCAAACCTAGTCTGAAGTCTCTGAAGATTTTCAGTCAAGGCTTTAGTGCGATCCATTTCTTCACCCAACATATCATCACTTTTTTCTAGCATGTTTTGAACATTTTCAAAAGCCCTTTGTTGTTTT
Organism: Triticum urartu; assembly: GCF_003073215.2. Lineage (NCBI taxonomy): Eukaryota > Viridiplantae > Streptophyta > Magnoliopsida > Poales > Poaceae > Triticum > Triticum urartu. The sequence goes on along the minus strand of NC_053025.1, from coordinate 86,285,788 downwards.
ACAGCAATCTTAGCAAGTTTAGAATAGCTGGGCTTAAGGTTTTCATCAGATTCATTCTCACTTGATTTAGAGGAGGTATATTTGAGTACCTTGGAACTATACCTGGCCATTCCTCGGGCCGGGCCGGGCTTCGGGCCGGGCCAACCAAAGCCCGACGCAAAAAACCCAGGCCCGAGCCCGGCCCGGCCAGGCCATCGGGCCTAAAAATCGGGCCCGAGCCCGGCCCATCACACTAAAAGCCCGTCAGGCCTCAGGCCACGGGCCGGCCCTCTTCCTTAAATGGCGAAATCGATGGGCCCGGGCCCGGCCCGGCCCGGGCTTTGGGCTCAAAACCTAGGCCCGAGCCCGGCCCATGGACAAGGTCGGGCCGGGTCGGGTTGGGCCGACCGGGGCGGGCTGCCCATGGCCAGGTATACTTGGCACCCTTTGCCATGAAGCAATAGGTGGGAGTGTAGTCATCATCGCCTTCATCAGCCTTGTTGGTGAGGTCATTTTCTTTAGTGTTGAAGATAGACTTGCTGACGAATGCAATAACGAGAGCTAGGCTCGCCACTCCAGACTCGGACTCCTCAAATGTCTCATCTTCCTCATTTTCTTCAGATTCAGCCTCAGAGTCCACTTCCTTGCCAATGAATGCCCTAGCCTTCTTGGAGCTGCTCTTCTTGTGAGATGAAGACTGAGGATTTTGATGATGAAGATTTTGTGGATTTCTTCTTTTTCTTCGCATCATCAGAACTGTAATCCTTGTATATCTTCTTCTTTGATTCCTTTTCCCACTAAGGACAATCTTGAACGTAATGTCCAGGTTTCTTGTACTTGTGACAGAGCCTCCTCTTGTAGTCACTGGATGAGGAGTCATTGCTCCTTGAGGGTCTTCCAAAGCGACCACGTCTTGAGAACTTTTGGAACTTCTTCACGAGCAGTGCTAGATCATGGCTTAGTTCTTCAGGATCACCAAGGCTGCTACCAGAGTCTTCATCTTCGGACTCAGATACTGCCTTGGCCTTCAGTGCACGTGATCTGCCATAGCTCGAACCATAGAGATCTCTTTTTTCAGCAAGTTGGAACTCATGAGTATTTAGCCTCTCGAGAATATCAGCGGGATCAAGTGACTTGTAATCAGCACGTTCTTGTATCATCAATGCCAGAGTGTCAAATGAGGAATCAAGCGATCTCAGCAATTTCTTCACCACCTCATGGTTGGTGATGTCAGTGGCACCAAGTGCTTGAAGCTCATTTGAGATGTCAGTGAGGCGATCGAAGGTTTGTTGAACATTTTCATTGTCGAGTCTTTTGAAGAAGTTGAAGAGATTGCGAAGAACATCAACTCGAGAGTCACGCTGTGTTGAGACTCCTTCATTCACTTTGGACAGTCTATCCCAGATAAGCTTAGCAGTTTCCAAAGCACTCACTCTTCCATACTATCCTTTGCTCAGATGACCACATATGATATTCTTCGCTTGAGAATCGAGTTGCTTGAATCTCTTCACATCAGCAACATTCAGAGAAGGTGTGACTGAGGGAACACCATTTTCCACAACATACCAGAGATCGTTATCAATTGCCTCAAGATGCATTCGCATCTTATTCTTCCAGTAGGGGTAGTCCGTCCCATCGAAGGTAGGACACCCAGCAGAGACCTTGATCATACCTGTGGTCGACATAACTAAAACTCCAAGCGGTTAAACCAAAATCACATAGAACAAGGGAGTACCTTGCTCTGATACCAATTGAAAGTGTGTTATATCGACTAGAGGGGGTGAATAGGCGATTTTTATGAATTCTTAACTAAGGAATTTGTCGGTGAGGAAATTCCTTAGTGAAGAACTACTAGCAACGGAATAAGTACTCAAAAGTAAACATAACAGAACAACAGCATAGTCATCATGATGAAATGAAGACAAGCACAGAGTACAGGAAGCGTAAGCATAGAATAACACAAGATGAAGACAAACAGACTGAAGAAATTGAACTGAGGAAATTGAGAAAGTCTTCAGTCAAAGTCTTCAAACACAGATATGAACCACACAACACAGTTATGGGGAAATGAAAGAGTTGAGGAGATAGAACCAGTAAGCTTGGTGAAGACAATGATTTGGTAGACCAGTTCCAACTGTTGTCTCAGTTGTACGTCTGGTTGGAGCGGCTGAGTATTTAAACTCGAGGACACACAGTCCCGGACACCTAGTCCTGAACACGCAGCTCAGGACACAAAGTCCTCACTGTATTCTCCTTGAGCTAAGGTCACACAGACCTCGCCCAATCACTCGTGGTAAGTCTTCAGGTGACTTCCGAACCTTCACAAACTCGGTCACTCGGCGATCCACAATTCCTCTTGGATGCTCTAGACCATGACGCCTAACCATCTGGAAGAAGCACAGTCTTCAAAGGTAACAAGGGTCGGATCCACACAGGATCAATCTCTTCAGTGATGCTCAATCACTTGAGGTTTGAAGGTGTTTGGGTTTGGGTTTTCCTCACTTGATGATTTTCGCTCAAAGTCCTCGGAGGATGGGTTGATCTCAAATGAGAAGTGTCAGTTTCTCTCAGAGCAGCCAACCAGCTAGTGGTTGTAGGGGCGGCTATTTATAGCCTAGGGAGCAGCCCAACATGATAAGACATAAATACCCTTCAATGATATGACCGTTAGGTGGGTAGATATTTTGGGACAGCTGGCACATAGCACAGCAACGGTCGGAATTTTGAGTAGCAAAATCCTCAGTGCTATCATGTTCCTCACTGTGTAGGCAATCCACACTAGCGAATTCCTAACTCCTCAGTCAGAACAAATTCCTCAGAGACCAGAAGAACTTCGTCACTGTCACTGAAGAATATGACTGAACTGTATGAGATTTCCAATGGCTTCACTCGAAGGGATTGGTAGGTGTAGTATTTTGAGTTGAGCATCCCATGGAAATTTTTCCTTAGTATTTCCTCAACCCCCTTTAACAGTATGGTGTTTCCTATGACTCAAGAAAGAGAAAATGAAACTACAAAAACAAAAGTCTTCATGCTTCATGTTCCTCGAATGAATACCAAGTCTTCAAGGTCACGCCAATTTCTTCAATTTCAAAGTCTTCAGAAATCCAAAGTATTTAGTCAAAGAACTTCATTTTTAGGGGACTTCCTCTGTAAATATCAAACTCATCATAGACTTATAGACATGTGTACACTCACAAACGCATTAGTCCCTTAACCTATAAGTCTTCAATACACCAAAATCACTAAGGGGCACTAGATGCACTTACATCCTCCATTGGTCCAATTAGTTTTTGTTCTAGTGCTTTATTCATTGCATATTTTTGCTGCCTAGGTGACCATGTTCTTGAGCTTGCATGTCAAATTCATATGGTTCCAAGTAGTTTTGATGCATGATATAGGCTCTAGGCACTTGTAGGAGTAGTTGCTATCAATACTATTGAGTTTGGTTCACTTTTATTTGAAGTTACTAAAAATTTCAGAAATTTTTCAGAGGAAGAAATATGTTTAGGAAAATGTAACAAGGTGGCTCTTCAAGGAAACAAGAGCCCACGCTTGCAATGCGTGATGCTGATGATGAGCCACCAAGAAACACTCCAGTGCGTCCTTGTGAATGGCCTTCGGAAAACTTTATGGATCGAGCGGGAATTAAGGACAAAATTAACGCATATTTTCATAACGCTGATCTTGTGAACTTCGAGGAATAAAAGTGCCACCAGTATCACTATCTCGCTAGTTCCTTTGTGAGGAGGTTTGAATTTTCATCTTCACGCAATTCTCCAACTGTCATGTTCGATCTTTATGAAAAATCTTATACGATGGACTTAGAGGATTTTCCACTGCTTGCAAACTTCCACAATGGGGTAGTGTCAGGGAACCTCGCAAATCTGAATTTAGAGATTTTCTTGCTGATATAACTGTGGGGTAGTCCAGAGATATAACACAAGCTACCATAGGGAGCATTCATTTTCCTGCTATACATTATTTTGCTCTCTTCATAGGTAGATGCATTAACGGTAAAGATGAAGCATGTCACATGTGTGTCCCCGACCTCAGTATTCTTAGGAGTGTTGTGTTAGGAGATAAATCTTATAATTTGGGAGCCATTGTTGCACATAGGTTGCATCTGAATAGATTTAATGGAGATTTCTTTGATGGAATTTATGCAACCCACTTAGCTGATTTTCTTGGTGTAACTATACGTAATGATGATATTGAATTACCTCCTGCTTACCTAGACTTTAATGCTATGGTTCACCACCAGTTTGTCGAGAGGAATGAATCACCTCTCCAGTATCGTTTAATCTTTGACAGACATCGTGTTGTCCGTATTACTCTCCATGCTCCTGCCTTCTTTGATTATCAGGCAAAAGGAAGATATGTTATTACCAGAGAGGAGGCAGATGAGTACGAGAGGAGAGCGGAGGCCGCTCGTCGCCACGCTGCAGCTCAGGGGGCGACAGCCGCTGCATCTCAGTACGACCCCAACTATTACTATGGATATCAGCCAGGCCAGCCGTGGCCATAGACCAACTTAGGCCAAAGGCCTAAGCTTAGGGGAGTACATATTTCCCACCAACATTACATTCATGATCACACACTCATTGCTAGATGTCGGTGCTCATACTTTTTCATTGTATCATCCATGCTAGTTTATTTTCCTTTTCATGCTTTCTTCTTGTGTGTTTAATAAACCTTAAGAAAAACCAAAAAAATTAGTTGTAGCTTTTTATTAGTTTACTTTCCATGCTTGTAGTAGTAATTAAAAAGAAAACCCAAAAACATTTCATGTTCTTCTTGTGCTTGTTGGGAGCTTTCCCGTGTAAATAGTTTTATTTCTTTTCTTTTCTTTGGGGGTCTATAGGAGAAGATCATAATTAAATTGTTGAAGTGGCTCTTATATGCATTATTGTTGATTTAACCAAGAGCCCCTATTGCCTTGTCTTCTCCTGTTTGTTGAATGCTTGCAGATTCCAGCTTAGTCCAATGCACGTGCACTATTATTATTATTATCCACATCATTCGGTCGTGCAAGTGAAAGGCAATTATGACGATATATGATGGACTGACTGAGATGAGAAAACCTGGTATGAACTCGACCTCTTTTGTTTTTGTAAATATGATTAGTTCATCATTCCTGATTCAGCCTATTATGAATAAACATGTTTGCAATGACAACTAGAGATCATAGTTTCTTGTGCCATGCTTGATTAGCTAGGAGCTTATAATGGTTTACTTTGCGTGCCAACATGCTATTAAAATGGTTGTGATGTGGTATGATAGGGTGGTATCCTCCTCTGAATGATTTAAGTGACTTGACTTGGCACATGTTCACACATGTAGTTGAAACAAAATCAACATAGCCTTCACGATATTTATGTTCATGGTGGATTATATCCTACTCATGCTTGCATTCAGTGTTGATTATTTTAATGCATGTTCATGACTGTTGTCGCTCTCTAGCTGGTCGCTTCCCAGTCTTTTGCTAGCCTTCACTTGTACTAAGCGGGAATGCTGCTTGTGCATCCAATCCCTTAAACCCTAAAGTTATTCCATATGAGTCCACTATACCTTCCTATATGCGGTATCTACCTGCCGTTCCAAGTAAATTTGTATGTGCCAAACTCTAAACCTTCAAATAAATATCCTGTTTTGTATGCTCGAATAGCTCATGTATCAACTAGGGTTGTCCGTATCTTCCATGTTAGGCGGGTTATTCTCAAGAGGAGTGGACTCCGCTCCTCACTCACGAGAAAGTGGCTGGTCACCGGGATGCCCGGTCCCATGCTTTATGCAAACTAAATCAAAATAATTGCAAAACAAAACTCCCCCTGGGACTGTTGCTAGTTGGAGGCACTCGTTGTTTCAAGCAAGCCATGGATTGATGCTTGTTGGTGGAGGGGGAGTATAAACTTTACCATTCTGTTTGGGAACCGCCTATAATGTGTATAGCATGGAAGATATCGCCATCTCTTGGTTGTTGTGTTGACAATGAAAGTATACCGCTCAAAATATTATTCATCTCTATTTCAAAACCGAGCTCTGGCATCTCTACAAATCCCTGCTTCCCCTACGAAGGGCCTATCTATTTACTTTCATGTTGAGTCATCATCTTCTTATTAAAAAGCACCAGTTGGAGAGCACCACTTTCATTTGCATTCATTACTGTTAGTTTACATTGAGTATGACTTGACTGGATCTCTTTTACCATGAATTACAATGTCTTGTCAGTCCTTGATCTTTAAAGGTGCTCTGCATTTATGTTTTGCGGTCTCAGAAAGTGCTAGCGAGATACCATCTTGTTATATCATATTATGATTGTTTTGAGGAAGTGTTGTCATCCGAGATTTATTATTATTGCTCGCTAGTTGATTATGCCATTGATATGAGTAAACATGAGACCTATGCGTTATTTTAAATGTGGTTAGTCATAATATTTGCTGAAAACTTGAATGCTGGCTTTACATATTTACAACAATAAGAGCAAACAGAGTTTGTAAAAGTTTTTCTTTATCACTTTCAGTTTATCAACTGAATTGCTTGAGGACAAGCAAAGGTTTAAGCTTGGGGGAGTTGATACGTCTCCGTCGTATCTACTTTTCCAAACACTTTTGCCCTTGTTTTGGACTCTAACTTGCATGATTTGAATGGAACTAACCCGGACTAACGCTGTTTTCAGCAGAATTGCCATGGTGTTATTTATGTGCAGAAACAAAACTTCTCGGAATGACCTGAAACTTCACGGAACATCTATTCGGAAATAATAAAAAAATCCTTGCAAAAGACAAAGACCAGGGGGGCCACCACCTGTCCACGAGGGTGGGGGGCGCGCCTGCCCCCTAGGGCGCGCCCCCCTACCTCGTGGGCCCCCTGGAGCTCCTCCGACCTCAACTCCAACTCTATATATTTGGCTTCGGAGAGAAAAAAATCAGGGAGAAGAATTCATCACGTTTTACGATACGGAGCCACTGCCAAGCCCTAAAACCTCTCGGGAGGGCTGATCTGGAGTCCGTTCGGGGCTCCGGAGAGGGGAATCCGTCGCCATCGTCATCATCAACCATCCTCCATCACCAATTTCATGATGCTCACCGCCGTGCGTGAGTAATTCCATCGTAGGCTTGCTGGACGGTGATGGGTTGGATGAGATCTATCATGTAATCGAGTTAGTTTTGTTAGGGTTTGATCCCTAGTATCCACTATGTTCTGAGATTGATGTTGCTATGACTTTGCTATGCTTAATGCTTGTCACTAGGGCCCGAGTGCCATGATTTCAGATCTGAACCTATTATGTTTTCATCAATATATGAGTGTTCTTTGATCCTATCTTGCAAGTCTATAGTCACCTACTATGTGTTATGATCCGGCAACCCCGAAGTGACAATAATCGGGACCACTCCTGGTGATGACCATAGTTTGAGGAGTTCATGTATTCACTATGTGCTAATGCTTTGTTCCGGTACTCTATTAAAAGGAGGCCTTAATATCCCTTAGTTTCCATTAGGACCCCGCTGCCACGGGAGGGTAGGACAAAAGATGTCATGCAAGTTCTTTTCCATAAGCACGTATGACTATATTCGAAATACATGCCTACATTACATTAATGAATTGGAGCTAGTCCTATGTCACCCTATGTTATGATTGTTACATGATGAACCGCATCCGGCATAATTCTCCATCACCGATCCATTGCCTACGAGCTTTCCATATACCGTTCTTCGCTTATTTTACTTTTCCATTGCTATTGCTATCATCATTACAAAATACCAAAAACATTACTTTTGCTACTGCTACCTTTTGCTACCGTTACCACTATTATCATATTACTTTGCTACTAAATACTTTGCTGCAGATATTAAGTTTCCAAGTCTGGTTGAATTGACAACTCAGCTGCTAATACTTGAGAATATTCTTTGGCTCCCCTTGTGTCGAATCAATAAATTTGGGTTGAATACTCTACCCTCGAAAACTATTGCGATCCCCTATACTTGTGGGTTATCAGTCTCCCCCTCCCCTTCAGAGCCTTCTCCGGGTCCACCTCCTCTTCCCCCTCCCTGCGGGGCTCGCCAGAAGACACCTCCACCGGTTTCGGTGCCGCAGGGGCTCCCAGGAGCGCCGGCGGCACCAGCCCACGCGCACCAAAGGACGGCCTGGAGGCGACGAATTCCTCCCGATCCCTGCGCTGGAACAGGGGGAGAAAGGCGCTTGGTGGGTACTCCTGGTTGTCCCCAACTATGAGGCGCAAGACAGCATCCAATTCATCGTCAGGCAGGGCCCCTGGCCTCAGGCGGGTCATGTTCCCCTCTTCTTCAAGCTCCCACAGGGGCGTGCACACGCCTGGAGTGGAGCTACTCGCAGGGTCACGAACTCCCTTAGAAGCACAACCCCCGTCACCTTTGCCACCCTCGCGTTCCCCGGCTTCAGGTCGGTCACCATCTGCCCCAACACCAACGAGGCCCGCTCATCAGCAAGCTCCGCCCTGGGCCATCCCCCGTGGGAAGAGGGCGCCGCCGTGGGAAACGCCAAATGCGGGTCGGCGCACTTGGCGTCCATCATGACCCATTTGGATCGAATGTTGTCGGCCCTTTTCCCGGTACTCGAGATCGAGTTGGCCTTGCTGGATGCAACGAAATTAGCGCATCCGGAGATGTTACCCTCACTGACACGAAGGAAGAAATGGCGCAGGAGCGCCACGGACGGCATCACGCCCAGGTACGCCTCACAGTAGTAGGCGAAGATGGAAAGGAGGAGGACAAAGTTGGGATGGAGATGCAACGCCTGCAGCCCGTAGTGGTCGAGGACTTCGTAAAACAAATCGGAGAAGGGAGGAACCAACCGGACGGTGACGCTGCTCGAGAAGAAGGGGAAGAAGGTGATTTCCTCAGGCTCCGACGCGTCGAAGGCAAGCCGGAGCTCGGTCTTCCCCCACTCATTGCTCTCGCCCGCCGTCAGCAGGCGCACGGAAGCGAGGCTCTTCTCCGTGACGGTGGGCACCTCAAGGACCGGCTCGTACCAAGCCGGCGCTGAGGAAGCCTTGGCCTTGTGCGGCGCCATGGATCGCAGCTGCGGAATGAAATTGGAGCGGATCTGGAGATAGCGGTGGCGGAGAGCAAGGAAGGGGATCTGGAGCAAGGCGAGGGAGAAGCAATGAAGGCAAGTGCTGCCTGCGCCAACCTTTTGTCAGGGCGAGCAGTTGCCGAGGCAACATGGGGAAGCGGAGACGCCCACGTCCAATCAACCGCCACATGTCAACCGAGGCCGTGGGCTTTTGGGGCCCGCGGCGCTTCGTGCTTGGCCCTTGGCTTCGTCGCGAAGCCAAGCCTGAGCGCACCTTGGGCCCGGGGGCTACTGTCGGCGTCCTGGGAATGGGGGTCCCCAAACTTGCCTGCCTGTGGCCCGCGGCGTGGCGGAGCCAGCAGGCCGTACGGCCCATCTTCATCAATAAGGCACCCAAGACCCTCGCGAGGGGCCAAGGCTCGCGAGGCGGACGACACGAGACCTCCTCTCGACTGGCCTAGTCAGGCAGGCTCATGAGGAGCGGAGATATCAAGGCGAGGCGAACCTCACGAGGCTCTCGTGACGTGAGCCATGACGATCGATACCAGGCGGGCGTCAGGCGGGCGCCAGCGCGCGCAGCGTCCTTATTTCCTCTTTGGTGCAAAGGAGGCAAGCGCAGCCGCGGAGTACCGAGGCCTCAGGCAAAGGTTGCCATTTCGGTGCAACAAGACCAAAACCAGAAGGATGGCAAGACGGAGGTCATCGTGGAGCCCAAGACGGCGTCACCACCAGAGCCTTTCGCATGCGGAGACCATCTTTTGTCAGGATGGCTTGCACTAGCTGTCCCCCTTCAAATTTGCCCGCCATTGTTGGCTCCCTTTCCGCTCAACATTTGGGAAGAGGAACAGGGCCTCTATAAGTAGGACTAGCCACCACCATAGATGGGGGAGAGAGGAGAAGGGGGATCGGAAATCAAACGGAAGGAGGGGTGAGGAGACGACATTTTAGATCCCTCTCTCACCCACACAAGTTAGCCACGCATAAGAACACCTCAACCTCAGGAGGCTGTTCTTCCCATTGTATTGTTCGTCATCAGCCCAAGAGGCAATCCACCACCACCACACTGGAGTAGGGTGTTACACCACAACGGTGGCCCGAACCAGTATAAATCTTGTGTCTTTCTGTGTTGCGAGTTCGTCCGCGAGATCTTAGCAAGGTAGGGCATAGATCGGTAGAAGGAAAAGACTTCGCGCGCACCCCAGTGTTCGAACCTTAAGAATTTGCCGGAACCCCACATCCGACAGGGTGAGCATGTGTGCATTCACAGGATGAGTGTATGCGCGTATGTATGAACGCTTGCATCTGTACTATGTTCAGAAGAAAAAAAACATACGCTTCGTTCGACAGTTAACCAGTCAAACATTGACCTCTAGAAAAAACACAAAAAATTGAAAAAAAAAAACCCGCAGAAAATCGACAAAAGTTCGTGAATTCAACAATATTCATAGATTGTAAAAAACAGTTTACAAACTCCAAAAAAAATCTCAAAGTGGAAAAAAGGTCATCGAAATCCGGGAAAAAAAGTTCACAAATTTGAAGGAAGTCCATCGATTTAAAAAAAGGTTCACAAAATTATTATTTTTTAAAGATCAGAAAAAAGTTCGTGAAGTTGAAAAAAAAAATCATCTATTTTGAAAAAACATTCATTGATTTTGTAAAGAAGTTCATCCATTTTTTAAAAAGTTCATCGATTCCCCAAAAAAGTTCACAAGTTTGAAAATAAGGTCATCAATTTTGTAAAAAAATCATGGGAATTAAAAAATATCCATTGGTTTCAAAAAAGAGTTCATCGATTTAAAAAAAGTTTATTAGAACTGAAAAAGTTAATCAGTTTTGAAAAAAGTTAATCAAATTGAAAAAGAGTCCGTCAAATTTAGAAAACGTTCGACAATTTTTTTAAAAAGTTAATAGAATTTGAAAAAGGTTTGTTGGTTTGAAAAGAACGTTCAATGAATTTTTAAAAAATCACCAAATTTTGAGAAAAGTTCATGGTTTTGAAAAAAAACAAATTTGAGAAAAGTTCATTGAATTGGAAAAAAAGTTGAACGAATTTGAAAAAGTTCGTCAAATTCGAAAAATAGTTCAGTGGTTGGAAGAAATAGGTCGTCGAATTTTAAAAAGTTTGTGCATCTTTGAAAAAGAAAGAAAAACTGAAAATACAAACAAGAAAGAGAAAAGAAAAAGGAAAGAACAGAATGGGGAAATGGGAGTAACTGAACACAAGTCGTGTGTTGCCCCAGGCCGTTATTGCAACTCCCCGTGAAGGAGCTGCTTCAGGCGCCAGTTTGTAAAAACACTTGTAACCGGTGAAGGAGCTGCTTCAGGCGCCAGTTTGTAAAAACACCTGTAACCCGCGCCTGAAGCGCCAGACGCTAAATAGGATTTCCCTAACAATTTTGCTGCAAAATTGAATGCACGATGTTGCCTGGATAAGAATTTCCAAAATAAATTGCCTAGGGGTTACCAAGGCTACAACCTACACTCCCACAGATAAGGGCTGTCAAAAACAAAAAACAAAACAGCTACGTTTGGTTTGTTAACATATACTGTATGTTACAACTGCTGGAGCACTCATCACAGATACAATGAGTTAGCAAACATGATGCCACGGCGTAAGCTCTCACTAGCCGATCCAAACTTGTTCTCAAGGTTGACCTCCCCAACAGCTTCAGCAGCGGCTTTTAGCTGGCAAATAAATTAAGTCAGTTGGTTCGACAAAGGAAAACAAAGCAAGCTTATTTTCCTGACTATTTCCAGAACTTTGTAATATAAAAGTAAAGTGTTGGGCATGCAGAAAAGGGCAAAGAAGAAAATCGATGCCAATCACAACTTCTATATATGGAGATAAACATAAATAGATAACATTTCTTACATATCTTAGCTACAGTCCAACTTGTTCATCATATTCTGTCATGTCACAGTTGAGAGTAAATGCAGTTTATGGACATTTCGCTAGAAGGACATGTCACACTTGTATTCACATGCACATTGATCTAATGGATCAATCAAAGGCAGATTTTTTTTATTCGCATGCACTTTAAGTCAAATGGGATAATCAAAGACAGACACTCTCATTATCCAAGTGGTTTTAGTACTAGTGCCCGGAACCAACAGGTGGTTTACCTGATTCAGAAATTCATCCAGCCTCCTAACTAGCCGTATGATGCTTCCTTCAAAAATGTCAGTCATTTCTGTCACCTCTCCGAATGTGGCGCCCTGTGAGGAAAATGTTTCAGGACTCTACACATAATATAACTACAAAAACTGCAGCAGCAGTACAGATGCAGAGTATGATTGCATCAGATGTCGAGATTATGCATGATAAGAATCAATGTCACAATTGGAAATAAGATATCTTAATGCCTGGAGAATTTCCAAAAAGAAAAAATGGAACACAAGATCTATAGTTTAATGAACTGCATAGTCTGACCAACCTTTGACCAGCAGTATATGACGTCCATCAGGTAGGGTTTACAAGTTGATTCAACATATTCCTCAACATTGATGTCCAATTTGCATTCCCGTTGTACCTAAAACAAGAGTGAGAAATCAGAGTTCCCAATCAAGCACAGGGACTAGGGAGATGGGTGGCGATATAGTGATGATACAAGTATACAACAAGTATGCACCTCAGCTATTTTTCTTGCAGCCTCCTGGAGCTGCATCATTGGTTTAGAAAGCTCATTTCTCAGGCGTATTTGCTCACTTGACTTCTCACACGGAACAAAGCAGCTAACAACGGAAGCAACTTGATGATGATCAAGATCATTAAATGTACCTAGTCACATAAACATATTAATGCAATACTGAATATAAAGTAAGCAAAAACTGAACCCAGAGTCATATTAAACAGGTACCATTAAACATAAGCTCAGTGATAAGCAGCTCATCCCCAGTGTCTATCAAACAGGCAGCACGCCCCTTTAACTGGAGAACACCATCCGCATCAATATGACCCAGCATCTTCAGAACACGAGACCGGTTTTTCAGTTCATCCCTAAATTTTTGTAGCTGAATGGAGGAGAATGTGAGAACACATTTAGCTGTTTAACAAGGATCAACCATGCAAACATTCAACCAACCTGTGAATCCCGCATCTTTGACTTTAGTTGCTGAATTTCATGATTCAGTTCAGCTTTTCTTTGGTACCATGACAGTTGCTGCTCACTTTGATCAGACTGACACACAAAAATAGCAAAAAAAAATAAGTGCATCAAGTAAAAACAGGACTGGGCATTTCTTAATTGAAAGGTGACGATAAGGCATACCTTATGAAGTGGGTGAGAACATAGTTTCTGCTCAAGATCCTCAAGTTTATGAACCAGGTCAACTAATTCAGGTTCTTCAATACCCATGTCCTGTTAATTATACCAGAATGTCAAAAAATGACACCATAATTCAAAATTATTGCTTTAGGATGACAGGTGATATATTTTTAGGAAAGAATGATCGGAGAAACTTCTTTTTTTGCGGGCTATAGCATTTGTTTTCCCCGTCTGTATAACATGCATGGACGATGTACTGAGGAAAAACAGATATGATATATCTCATCTGGAGAGCTGTGCTAATGTGCATCTAAATCCTGACAAGATAAATTTGACTTCCTTTTTTTGGAACTTTCAGCCTCTAAACAAAAATGGTACTTCTAGTGCAAAATTAACAACGAGCTGAAAAGATTATGTAAGAAGAATTTTCACCGTAATTGGATGTAGCTTTGGAAGCCCTTGGGGGTAACGCTTTCCTAGTTCTTGAACTGCAAAAAGTATGTTTTGTCTTGCTTCAGGTGGTCGCAGATCAGATGGAATGCTGATTCTAATGCTGCTTAGACCACATACTAAAGGTAATGGTACAGGCACCTGCAAAAATCTCAACATTGGTCAAAAGTAAATTTTGGGCCATCGCTAAATGAGAATAATAAAATGATAGTCTAGCGAACTGAAGATAAACGACCACAATAAAATCCTTTGTCACGATCTTCAACTCACCACATGCATTTCTCCCTTCTCCCCAGGGCGAGGTGGGCATGGCTTCGAATGCAATCCGCTCTCACTCGAACTAGAAGAACAATGAAGCAAGGTATCCACTATATAGTTATTATTGCGGGATGCACTTAATGCAGGGGGGAGACTACTAGATGTTGAAGGTTTCTTTACAACATTTACAACCACACCCCATCCCCAGTCTGTTGAACCATCCCTCACCTTAACCTGCCATGATGCAAATTACTCAGTGAAATGGAATCTGTGTAAATTTTACAGAATCCACATCATAAGCGGCGATAACTGATGAAAATGTACATCTCATCCTCAAGCAAGAACAGAACCTAGGAGAAATAGTTACGTACCAGCCTTCCAGGAACCAAATATAACAAAGCTCTCTCTGGTCTAATCATCTCAGACATGATTTTCTTCTCAAGTTCAGATATATCAAGCCCCAATTTGTGATATTCAGCAAGATCATTCTGTACAAGTAGAGGTGATACATTGTTAGTCAAACAGAAGCGCAATAATGTATATTACAACCGAAATAGCATACCTCTCCCGAAGAGCCCAGCAAGCTAGCTTCATTTTCCAACCTTGTAATCTTCTGAACCACTTCAGGTAATGCCTGAAAAGCAAGGGAAGCTAATCTTTGGCATTCAAAAGGATATGTCATGAGAGGTATCTTTAAGGTTGATACAGACCTTTTCATACTGAAACTGGTGGAATGAATTCCGGATCACATGTTCAGCAGTAAATTGGCCCTCCGCGCGACTCAGCAAATTCAGAATGGTGTAGTAGCTCAGTCGGAAAGTACTGATGAGAGGTGCTGGTTTACCTAACACCATGTCCTTGATAACACTCATTTCCATCTGAAAAGTTAAATTATGTTAATACCAAAGGCCAAATGTCAAACTAAAGGAAGCACGTGAAAACAAAACAAAAGCTTTAGTGTATATATGTTGCATAAGAATCACAGCATACAAAATAGATCTTGAAAAGCAATTCAAGCATGAATATGTAACAAAACAAGTGTCTTGCAGGACAGCTTCAATAGCACAAAATGAATGTTAACACAACTACTAAGAATTCAGAGCAAATTAATTTTGCATAACAAGTATTGCAAGCTAAGTAAAGCTTGATATGAGAAGTAAATTCAAGCATGAACATAGAACAGTCTGTTGGGAGGACGACTTCAACAGAACAAAAAAATTCAACACAACTACTCAGGTGAGAACTAAGAACAGAGCATGTATCTTTCAAATGCAAAGTTCAATAGTCTAAAAAAATAAGCTCATAATGACTTCCGATTACATGCCACTGCATACCATAAATAACTAATAAAAACAGTTAAGTTTAAAAATCAAACTGGTAAACATCTACCAAAATCAGAACCATGACTACAAGTGAAATAGCAATGATTTGCGTTAGACAAAAATAAGGCAGTAATAAGTTATCACATTTCATTATCATAATCAACGCAGAAAGACAACTGCAAAATCTGGATGGAGGGTGCATTTGATCAAATTATTGTACTAGAAAGATATACTAATTCCGTGCATGATCATCACCACCATCATCATCATCAACAACAACAAAGCCTTTTGTCCCAAACAAGTTGGGGTAGGCTAGAGGTGAAACCCATAAGATCTCGCAGCCAACTCATGGTTCCATGCATGATCATCATGCTATATTAGTTGGAACAGAAGATTACACAGCCTTACCTTTTCATCTATCATTATAACACAAATGCCACGTTCATCCTTCCCACGCCGACCGGCTCTTCCACTCATCTAGAAAGAAAATACAAAATTATTGTGAGAAGGGCTCGTATATTCTATTCGACCTACTAACTCTACATATATATGCCTGACTTCACTTCATGTACATAAGATTTACCTGTATATATTCTCCAGAACCAATAAAACGGTTACTATCACCATCCCATTTTTTGACAGATGTAAAGACAACTGTTTTTGCAGGCATGTTCAGTCCCATGGCAAACTGAAGAATAACAATCATGAGTTAATCAAATGCTGCTACTAAAGAGTGAAAATAATTCAGAAAGTATAAAACAATAGTAATCTGATTTTCTCTAGTTCAAAAACCAAAATAGAAGTTCCTTTGAGGAGTACAATTCCAGATTATGCAGTCAATGGATAAAATAAGTTTAGCTCAAGTGGGATAATCAGGTTAAAGCGCACACCGTCTCAGTAGCAAAGAGAGCTTTCACAAGACCTTCTTGGAAGAGCAATTCCACCAGCTCCTTAATTATTGGAAGCAGTCCAGAATGGTGTACTGCAATACCTCGTTTAAGAAGAGGCAACATCAACTCTATAGCAGGTAAACCTCTATCTTCCTCGCTTAAACAGAAAATAGCACTACGGAAAACCTGTTCAATGCTATCCTTTTCTTCTTCAGTGTTGAAATCAAGTTTTGACATCGACATCGCATGGTGCTCACATTCCCTTCTACTAAAGCTGAAAATAATGACTGGTTGAAACTTGCGCTCCATAATCATCTGCAAATTAGCAATCATCGAAATTAAGCAGGGATATTGACTGGAAGAAACTAAACCAAACTATAAAACATCAACAGCTAAACAGTGAATATCATCAAGTGAAACACGAACTGTTCCCTAGTTTTAAAAGCCAGCAGGTGGTAAACTACAAAAATATGCATGCTTGTACAAGAAAGCATAAACCATCTATTATTTGTAAATTCAGAATGCACAATAAGGCCAGAATTTATCTTGCACTGAAGTATGTCAGTGGCTGCCTACCTTGACAATTCTGTATATGTCAGAAGTTCCAGAAGCATTCCCGCCTTTTGCAATTCGACCACTGGCTTTAGGCCCACCATTCTTCTTCCCATCTAGTTGACTAGGTTGCTTCGCAAATGTGTCTTGCAGCTTCAGAAAATTATCCTCCCTGAACTGACCATTTTCATCTACTACGAGGTAGAGACCAGACCCACCTATTGGGAACACGTAGTGCTGTAACGGTGTCGGCCTGAAGTCTGTGTACACCACATGACAAGGCTGCTTGTGCAGATTGCATATCCACTCAGCAAACTCAGTTGCATTCGACATGGTAGCAGAAAGAAAGACCATCTTGATGGCAGGTGGAAGGAAAACTATACTCTCTTCCCACACAACGCCTCTCTCCCGGTCCTTCATGTAGTGGATCTCATCAAATATAACCCAACCAACTTCCTTGATCACCTCAGAACCCCTATAGAGCATTGCCCTCAGGATTTCCGTCGTCATGACCAGGCAAGTAGCATTTGGCTGAAGCGTGACATCACCAGTCATCAAACCAACATCAGAAAACTCCTGACTAAGCTCACGGTACTTCTGATTGCTCAGAGCCTTCAGTGGAGAGGTATATATAACCCTCTGCTTGTCTCTAAACGACATTGCAATGGCGTACTCAGCAATGGCTGTCTTCCCCGCAGAGGTGTGAGCTGAGACCAAGACAGATTCGTTCCTCTCCAAGCAGGCGACCGAGACAGTCTGGAAGGGGTCGAGCTGAAACGGGTATGTCTTGGCCATGTTCCCATTAAACACAGGGTTTGAAAGGGTCCCATGTACGGCCTCGTCCTTAGACAAATCGTAGCCATTGGGGGCAGCAACCTCATGGATGCACGACCGGGCGAGGTTCTGACGCTTGGCAGCCGAGCCAGGCAGCGACTGCTGTCCATTCATAACAGCGGCAGCGGAACTGTCCTCGGAATCCAGCTCGGGTGCTTTGCGCTTGCTGGTATTTTCCACCTCTTCCATTTTTTTCGATAGGATCTACCTATCACATTAGAAACATGAGCCAATTGCAGCGATAGAATATCATAGACCTTACTTGCATTGCATGCCTAAAAATAAAAGAAGACATTACTTGCAGACACGAATGGGCAGGAGCAGCAGAGCTTGACTGGAATTACAGCTTAACATATCAAGGAAGTTGTGGATTTGGCAAAAGATGGCCAACTTGCAACATTCCAACACCACAGTACCAGTTAAAACGAGGCTAAAACCCTAAGCCACCGCAGTACCAAAATCAGACTATCTTTCGGTAATTGATGCCGGAAACGGAGCATCCCAAAAGCTTCGTAATACACTTCCCGCAATCACTTGCAGCAATTCCCACCACACAAAATCAATATACTCCAATTTAAAGAACTACCAGAGAAAAATGCTACAAAAGCGAAACGAATCGATCCGAGCAAGCTACATAACGTGGGGAATGGGGTTCAATTAAACCTTGGAACCTCAGGAACCTTAGAATCAGCATCATCCCAAAACCCTAGTGGAAAAACTGCAGAAAGGGGCCCCATAAGTCTTTTCCCCTTTCCTCGTGCTCGTGTTCTCGTGCGTGGAAACAGCTCGGCCTGGGAATGGTTTGGGCGGGAAACGGGTCCTACGCTCTTGGCACCTCCGCTGCCGTCGCAACGAGCACCGAATCGAGGCCCGGAACACGCATCGGAAGAACGTGCCCGCGAGGAGCTGGAGCAATAGACAGATCTCGGCGAGGGCTTACCTCTCTCACACTCTCTTGACGGCGAGGAAGGAGCAGCGCGGCGGGGAGGCGGCGCCAGATGAGCGGAGCTGGAGGAGGCAGGCAACCCCTCTCGCTCGCCTTCTGATGACGGGGAACGTGGTCGGGCAGCGCTCCGGCTGGTGGCAGGCAACCCCTCTCGCTCGCCCTTCGCTCGTCCGAATCCGTCGCAGAATCGCCGAGGGGCACCGAGAATGGGTTCGGACCGAAAGTACCAGCCCAAACCAAGCAGATCCAGTGCAGTTTTTGGCCACACCATCGCGGGGGCTACGAGGGTGTTTGTTTTCAGGAACTTATTGGTTTATGAATTTAAATAAGTCTCATCTAAATTAAATATGAGGGACTTATAGAGACTTAAAGTGGGTATTTGAAATTTATGAAATAAAACTTTTAAGAAGGGACTTATAAAGACTTATAGTTGTAATATGGTTTTATAAAGACTTATAAGTCCCAGGAACCGAACATGTAGAGATTTTTTATGGACTTGGGACTTATAAGTTGAAACTAAAAAAAGTCCTAAGACTTATAAACCAAATAAGGCCTATATCTCGCTTGTTGCGAGATTCCCGCCTAATCTCTCGCTCTCCCTGGAGCGGTTTTGAGAAGGTTCTAAGGACCGTTTTTACAACCTCTCATATAAAAAAAAATCTTCCTCTCTTTTATATGTGTTTTTATCGGTTTTCATTGTTTATTTTCTCCTTTCCTTTTTCTTATATAAATGCATGTTGTACATTTTTTTATACATCATGTAACATTTTTTTGACACACGTTGAACATTTTCTAAGTATATGATGGACATTACTTCAAATAGATGTTTATTTTTCCTAATAAATGTTAAATATTTTTAAATACACACTGAACACTTTTTGAGTGGTATGGAATATATTTTATATTATACAAACATTTTTTTGAAAGTTATGAATATACTTTTGGAACATGTGAACATTTTTAAATGTTATGTATATTTTTTGGATGGTATAAACATTTTTTAACTTACGTGAAAATCTTTTATATTGTATAAAAAATTTTAATTTCCATGGAATTTTTTCATAAATGTGTGAATGTTTAATTTTAAATGTTACGAAAAGTAATTAATAGTATGAAACATTTTTTTAAAATTATATTAACATTTTTTATTATTTTATATTAAAAAACATCATGAAAATTTTCTGAAACGCGTGAATATTTTTTTAAATGCCATGAACTTTTTTTAACTGTACAAACCTCTTTAAAAAAATTCTACGAAAACTTTACACCGCATTAACATCTTTTAAATTTGCAGTGAATATTTAAAACAAAATATAAATCTTAATTTTTGAAGTATATGTATTTTAAATGTTTTGAGATATAAACAAAAATTAGTGTATATGTGTATCCACATGGGTACGTGTATGACCTCATATGCGTGCGTGGTTATGACTTGGAAATAATTATTGGGGTCATGGTCCACCCCAAATAGGCTAGGCCTATTAGAGGGCAGCCCCTGGAATAAGTATAGGCCCCATGAACTGCCCCTTACCACCTTGCCTTACCCTACAAGTGAAGGGTGCGGCTAGGGTGGGAGAAGGGGCCCCAGCTCCTTTGGCCACCGCCCTTATGGGAGGGAGCCTCTCGTCCAAGTCGGCAACCCTCCCACAAGTCGGCCTCCTTCCCTCCCACCTATATATACTCATGGGGCACCCCTATTAAACACACAAGTTCCCGCGAAGTTCAGGCGCCCCCACTCCTTCTTGTTCTCCATAATAACTCTCCTCAAAGGGATGCTCCTCCCTCTACTTCTTCTCAGGCATCGTGAAGCTCTGGATGGCAAATTGCTTCCATCAAAGGTGTCATACATGTGCAATCCACAGAGGGGGCGTATGTTCGGTTCTAGTTCGAGGGATCGGTTCGTGGGACTTCAAGAACAAGATCTTCACCAACTCTTCTTCCGCTGCAACTTGTTGTTAGTAAAGATCTAATAACCTTGTATGCACATTTTCATAGTGATCTTGTTTAGATTCGTAGGCTTTTTTATTTTCTATTACGATTCCCAACAGTGACATCATGAGCGATCTATGAGTAGATGTGCAGGTTATGATCTAGTACATAGTTTTTTGTGTGGATATTGCACAATAATTTATAGTAGTAGATGAAACCTGTTGTGGTAGATATGATCTATTATTTAAGGAAAGTTTTGTGCGGGCAAAAGATAAGATCTATTGTGGTAGATGCAATCTTTTTCTCAATGTTCTTGCTTGCTTCCCTTGAATTTGCGTCTTTTCTATTCTTGGCGGCATGGTGGGGTTTTGCTACAAAGTTCTGGCTGTCACTGGTACACGTTGGTGCTATACAAACAGTTTTTAACCCCTTTTCGCGACGGCATTTGGAACCATCGTCAAGTGAGTGACTGCGATAGGGGGGTCCTTCCCACACGACTCAGGAACCGTCGGGGATATGCCCTCCTGGCACACACGCTCGGCAAAATGAGGTCGTGTGCGACTGACGAGCGCTCAAATACGGTTATGCGTACAGTAGTGCTAAAAAATACAATTATACAGGCGAAATCGTTTCCAGTCGTAAGTACATCCCACACAGTCGGTCCCCGCTAAACGTTTCCATTCGTATGTACATTCCACATAGTCGATCCAAGAAATTTGTTTCCATTAGTATGTACATCGCACGTGTTCTTCTATGACCAAATGTTTGTGATGCGCCCAACATCACAAACAGTCCATAGTTTTGAAGCGTGTATGATAAGGTGACTATCGCAAACATTTAATAAGGAAGAATTATGTGCGATGTTGTTGTTAATTGCACATGTTTTTCTTGGCTGATTGTGTGTGTAGTGGAGATTGATCGCACACATAGTGGATCCTAGAAACGTGTCTGATCTCCGCGTCTATCGCGGACGTTTCGCTTTAGCAAACAGTGTGCAGTGTAATCCCTAATTAATCCCTAATTTAAAAATCACATATTTTGAATTTGAAAGTAGGCAATCACTTATTTCATATCCAACCATGTTTATTACAAATATAGGTTCAACCACAAATGCATAATTCGATGCACAGGTACATATATCGAAGAACTACAGAAGCACCAAATAAAGAATGATGAACCACAGTTGTACTAAAAGACTGTAAAAAGAGAGGCGAAAGACATTCTGGTTGCTGGAGAAAGTGAAGCGGAATGCCCATATTGTGCCCTCCTCCATGCGTAATGCGCGCACGACTCTAGGCCAACCTCTTGTGATGGTTGCCCGTCCATCCTTCACTGTCTTCATTACGACTTCTCGGTGCTCATTGTAGTCTGGATGAAATACTTTAACCTTCATTGCATGTCCACCAGTCATGTACTTTGCGAGGTAATCTTGAGTGAACTGTTTCGGGAACCACTACGAACGAAAAAGATTCAGACATTGTTATCTAACAAGTCATTATGGGAAGTAAAAAGAGAAGGCTGCAGAGTTTGTAGTTACCATCCTACAGCTCATTGTTGTGTTGGATAGAGCATAAACAAATAATTTGCTTGCCACCATTCATATTTTTTTGCTAATAATCCTTATCAGTTCCCTCACTTGATGCTTGTTCATGAATATCTTATTGCCCCATACGCAAAAAGGGTCGATGCGTGGATCCTTGCCAAGGGTATATGTACCTACAAGCAACAAGTCAATATTAGAAACTAACAAGTGTCCAGGCCTGGATCTATATGCACTACATTATGAAACGACAGGGGGAGTACAAGCCGAGGGATGAAGCTGAAGGAAATATGCCCTAGAGGCAATAATAAAGTTATTATTTATTTTCTTATTTCATGATAAATGTTTATTATTCATGCTAGAATTGTATTAACCGGAAACATAATACATGTGTGAATACATAGACAAACATAGTGTCACTAGTATGCCTCTACTTGACTAGCTCGTTGAATCAATGATGGTTATGTTTCCTAACCGTAGACATGAGTTGTCATTTGATTAACGGGATCACATCATTAGAGAATGATGTGATTGACTTGCCCCATCCATTAGCTTAGCACGATGATCGTTTAGTTTGTTGCTATTGCTTTCTTCATGACTTATACATGTTCCTATGACTATGAGATTATGCAACTCCCGTTTACCGGAGGAACACTTTGTGTGCTACCAAACGTCACAATGTAACTGGGTGATTATAAAGGTGCTCTACAGGTGTCTCCGAAGGTACTTGTTGAGTTGGCGTATTTCGAGATTAGGATTTGTCACTCCGATTATCGGAGAGGTATCTCTGGACCCACTCGGTAATGCACATCACTATAAGCCTTGCAAGCATTGTAACTAATGAGTTAGTTGCAGGATGATGTATTACAGAACGAGTAAAGAGACTTGCCGGTAACGAGATTGAACTAGGTATTAAGATACCGACGATCGAATCTCGGGCAAGTAACATATCGATGACAAAGGAAACAACGTATGTTGTTATGCGGTTTGACCGATAAAGATCTTCGTAGAATATGTAGAAACCAATATGAGCATCCAGGTTCCGCTATTGGTTATTGACCGGAGACATGTCTCGGTCATGTCTACATAGTTCTCGAACCCGTAGGGTCTGCACGCTTAAAGTTTCAGTGACGATTTATATTATGAGTTATGTGATTTGATGTACCAAAGGTAGTTCGGAGTCCCAGATGACATTGGGGACATGACGAGGAGTCTCGAAATGGTCGAGATGTAAAGATCGATATATTGGACGACTATATTCGGACATCGGAAAGGTTCTGAGCGATTCGTGTATTTTTCGGAATACCGGGGAGTTATGGGAATACAGGGAAGTAGTATTGGGCCTTAATGGGGCTTAGTGGGAAGGAGAGGCAGCAGCCAGGAGGTGGCGCGCGCCCCTCCCAAGCCCAGTCTGAATTGGACAAGGGGTTTGGGGCGCGGCCCCCCTCTCCCTTTCTTCTCCACTCCCCTCCTTTCCCCCTTCTCCTAGTTGGACTAGGAAAGGAGGAAACCTACTCCTTTTTTTGCGGGGTGGAATATGGTGGAGGGGGGCACCGCACACGGCTGGGAGAGATCAACAGATCAACTTGTGCTAGGAGTACGAATCCTACTCCCTTGGCGCGCCCCTCCTAGGGCCGGCCTCCTCCTCCCTTGCTCCTTTATATACGGGGGCAGGGGCACCCCAAGACACACAAGTTGATATGTTGATCTCTCCCAGCCGTGTGCGGTGCCCCCCTCCACCATATTCCACCTCGGTCATATCATAGCGGTGCTTAGGCGAAGCCCTGTGTCGGTAGCAACATCATCACTGTCATCACGCCGTCGTGCTGACGGAACTCACCCGTGAAGCTCTGCTGGATCGGAGTTCGCTGGACGTCATCGAGCTGAACGTGTGCTAAACTCGGAGGTGCCGTGCGTTTGGTACTTGGATCGGCCGGATCGTGAAGACGTACGACTACATCAACCGTGTTGTGCTAACACTTCCGCTTTCGGTCTACGAGGGTACGTGGACAACACTCTCCCCTCTCGTTGCTATGCATCACCATGATCCTGTGTGTGCGTAGGATTTTTTTTTGAAATTACTACGTTCCCCAACAGTGGCATCAGAGCCTGGTTTTATGCATTGATATTATATGCACGAGTAGAACACAAGTGAGTTGTGGGTGATACAAGTCATACTTCTTACCAGCATGTCATACTTTGGTTCGGCGGTATTGTTGGATGAAGCGGCCCGGACCGACATTACGCGTACGCTTACGCGGGACTGGTTCTACCGACGTGCTTTGCACACAGGTGGCTGGCGGGTGTCAGTTTCTCCAACTTTAGTTGAACCGAGTGTGGCTACGCCTGTCGGCGTTCTGGGAACGGGGGTCCCCAGACTTGCCTGCCTGCGGCCTGCGGCGTGGCTCAAGTAGGGGCCCAGCAAGGCCCATCTTCATCGACTCAAGCTCAAGACCCTCGCGAGGGGTCAAGCCTCGCGGGGCGGACGACCAGAAGCTTCCTCAAAGGCAGCCTCTTCAGGAAGGCTCGCGAGGAGGTGGAGAGATCAAGGCAGGGGTACCTCGCGAGGAACCCGTGATGCAAGCCATGACGATCGAGACCAGGCGGGTGCCGGCCTGCGCAGTGTCCTTGTTTCCTCTTTGGTGCAAAGGGGGCAAGCACAGACAAAGGCATCAAGCAAAGGTTATCATTCCGGTGCAACGAGACCAAGACCAGCAGAGCGACAGGACGGAGGTCACCGTGGAGCCCAAGACGGCGTCACCGCCAGTACTTTTGGCAGCCGAAGACCACCTTTGGTCAGGATAACTTGTACCAGATGTTCCCCTTCAAAATGGCCAATTGTTGGCGCCCTTCCCGCTCATTATTTGGGGAGAGGCCCAGGGCCCCTATAAATAGAGCTAGCCACCACGGAGTAGAAGGGCGAGAAATCTAGTAGAGCCCTAGCACAGAGAGAGAGAGAGGCGACTGAACTCACCCTAGCAGTTCATAGCACTAGCTCAAGAACACCTCTCGCGAGGATGTTCTTCCTTTGAACTGTTCATCATCAGCCCCTGAGGCAATCCACCACACCACACACTGGAGTAGGGTATTACACCACAACGGTGGCCCGAACCAGTATAAACCTTGTGTCCCTTGTGTTGTTCGTTGTTTCCAGCTTAGATCACGCAAGGAGATTGGACGTAGATCGGTAGGGGAGAGATCTCCGCGCGCACCCCAGTGTTCGAACCTCAAGGGTCTGCCGGAACCCGAAATCCGACATTTGGCGCGCCAGGTAGGGGTGCGCCGGAATCTTTCTTCCGCTGTTCACGTGTGATCTTCCATCGTGTCCATGGCTGATGCTCGTCGGGCTCGCAACGAGCGCCGGGCTGCTCTCGCCACCTGCGTCGCCCAGACGGCGCCCGTCGGCGGTCACCCTCATCGTTCCCCGTCGCCTGCCGCCAACGCCGCCACCGGTCTGGCAGGGAACGAGCAGCAGGCCTCGTCCCAGCATCCATCGGTACGGCGGGAGGGCCGCACCGCCACACCGTCGCCAACTCCAGCCGCTTCGTCGTCCCACACCCGTCGCGCCCCCGCAGACGCACACGCTGCGCTGCTCCTGGCAAGAGAGCTCCTGCACTACCGCCCCGTCGACGACCTCTACGAGGACTGGCTCGCCCGCATCACCGAGCTCGTCAGCGCAGCAGGGGGCTCCCCCTTGCCGTCCTTCTCACTGCCTCGCCCTCCATTCCGCGCGGGAGGCAAAGATCAGGAGGTGCCTCCACCACCTCCTCCCCAAGAAGGTGCCCTGGCTCCAAGGCGCGCAGCCCCAGGGCGAGACCCTCCGCGTCCGGCGCCTGCGCAGCAAGAAAGGAGCTGCCAAGAGATCCCTCATCCCCGAGAAGGTGCTCGCGCACTCCCAGCACCGGCGCGCCAAGATCGCGTCCCTGCACCTCCACGCCAAGACCCCGCCCTGCTTCAAGCGGCGGCGCGCGACAATCCCCAAGAGCAAGGTCAGTACCATCAAAGGGCACCGGTGGCCACAGCCGGCTGCCGCGCCCTCACCCCCGAGCTACGCGGCGTCGCATGGCCAGGAAAGTTCAAGCCTGACCTGCCTCCTCGCTACGATGGCACGGCGGACCCTGCGGAGTTCCTGCAGCTCTACGAGCTGTGCATCGAAGCCGCCAACGGAGACGAAAGGGTCAATGCGAACTGGTTTCCCATGACGCTCAAGGACGGGGCCTGCACCTGGCTCCTGAACCTGGCCCCTGGCACGATCTCCTCATGGGACGAGATGCGCACCCGCTTCATCCCCAACTTCCAGGGCACTCGCGACCAGCCCCCGGCCGTGAGCGATCTGCGCCGCATCAAGCAGCAGCAAGGGGAAACCCTGCAGAAATACATCCAGTGCTTCAACAACGCTCGCCTCAAGATCCCCAAGGTGACTAAAGAAGCCATCATCTCGGCCTTCTCCGATGGCGTGCGCGACATCAAGATGAAGGAGGAGCTAGTAATCCACGAAGACCTGTGCACATCCCTGGAGCTGTTCAACTTGGCGACCAAGTGCGCCAGAGCTGAGGAAGGGCGCCTTTCCCTCATCGAACTCCTGGCTGCTGACCCAGAAGAGAAGAAACCGAAGGCCAAGGACGTGAAGCGTAAGGGGGCTGCCGTGCTTGCAGCAGAGCCAGACACCAAGCGAGGCAGGGATCAGCCCGAGTCATCCAAGGGCAGCCGGTACTGCGTGTACCACGACCTCCACACCCACAACACCAACGAATGTCAAGAGCTCAGGGCCGTGAGAGATAGACGTGTCGGCCGACGCCCCGAGCGCAATGACAGGGGCTATGGCCGAGGAGGAGGAAGAGGTGGCAGACGATGGGAAGACCGTGGCCCTCGCCAAGGGTGGCGTGACCGAGCTCGCGAGGATCGCTGGCAGGACCAGCCTCGTGAGGGAGGTTGGAGAGATCAGCCTCGTGAGGATCGCCTGCACGGTAACGCATGCCTTCCTCCTCTGCCATCACCACCAAGAAGGAACGAAGACCAACATCAAGACGAGGGGGCTGGGGGCTTCTAGGAGCCGCGCGCGATCGCTTGCATCTTGGGTGGCGCGCAGGCCCCAGCCTCACATCGCGTCTTCAAGTAGTTTGCTCGCGAGGTAAATGCAGTCCTCCCCAAGCTTGAGGCCACGCGCCCACTCAGGTGGTCTGCGTGCGCCATCACGTTCAGCTTAGCGGATCAGCTCAAGTGCGCGGCAACGGCCGGGGTCCTCCCGATGCTTTGCTCCCCGGTCATCAGCAACGTGCAGGTCACCAGGACCCTCATTGACGGCGGAGCAGGACTCAATGTCCTGTCCGTCAAGACGTTCGACAATCTCCAAGTGCCGTACGATCAGCTTCAGCCAACCAAGCCCTTCTCAGGAGTCACTAATGGTTCCACTGTTCCGATAGGGCAGGTTCGCCTTCCAGTCACCTTCGGGCAGCGCAACAACTACCGCACCGAGCTCATCGACTTCGATGTCGCCCACATTCGTCTGTCGTACAACGCCATCCTCGGGTACCCAGCCCTGGCCAAGTTCATGGCAATAACTCACCATGGATACAATGTCCTCAAGATGCCAGGAAGCGGTGGAGTCATCACTGTGCCCTGTGAGGAAAGGGACGCAGTGTGTTCACTTGAGCGCGCGTTTCAAGCCGCAGCAATTGAAGACCCAGACCATAGGAACGGAAAACTTCCCGAGGTGACCCTTAAGAAGAAGAAGGTTTCACCTGGCCCAAGCCACAAGGAGGCGGGCACCTCCGGAGGCATTGCGTCAGGATCGGCACCCGATCAGGGAGCGCCACCCTCTCTCGCATAGGAAGGCGCGCCCAGCGCCCTCCTCAGGCAGGGCTCGAGGGATCTTTCCTGGAGAGCCACCGACCTTGCCAAGGTCACGAGGGAGGCGCTCAGGCACCACTTGGAGGGGTGCTTCCAGGCATGTCTCCCTCAGGAAGGTACAAGGCACGGAAGACCGAACCCACAGGAGTTCATCTCAAGAAACACCCAGGAGCTGCAGGAGTCAAGAGTCATGTGCGGCAACCGCCGCTTACCCACCGTGGCCCCACATCCAGGCAAGGATGGTGGGCTGCGCATCTGCATCGACGTGCCAGGGCTCAACCGAGCCGCGTCTCAGGAGCGCCTCTGGCCTTCGCGCGTGGGGCGTTGCGAAGGTCCACCCCACAGCTACGTTCCCATGCCTTTCGGCCTGCCGAATGCAGTCACCGCTCATCATCGCCTGCTGAGGAGCATTCTGGAGGCTCAGGAAGTCAGGCATCATGCGGTCCTGGCGGAGATGGAGATGGCCCTCGGAGACCCACCTGCGCCTCCGGAGCCTCCCGAGCCTCCTGGGCCTGGGGGCTCATGAGGGTCGACGTCATCATCACGCCGTGCCCACTTCTTCAACATCACTTCGTCTTCAACGGCACCAGGTGACATCTTTCTAAGTTCTGTTTTAGCTGGGAGTGCCCACAGGGCCGCATCATTCCCAGGTCGCGTGGGTCCGTCCCTGCGGCATGTATCCGTTTTGCTTATGCTCTTTACTCACCTTGTTGGGGGCGCCCCTCGGGCTGCATCACCCCCGAGCTGCTCGGGCATGGCCCAGCAGCGTTTGCTTTTCTCGCATCTGCTTAAAATGAATTTTCTCTTTCACACTCAATTATCACCTGCTGCTTATCGCGGACTTCCCCGCTTTCATGCAAAGTGCTTGCACGTTAAAAGGGGGGTACCTGAGCATCGCGACTCATGGGCTCCTACTGGCTCTCCAGCCCTCACCCCCTGGCCTTGACCCACGGCATCGCGACCTGTCATACCAGCGGCGACTGAGCTAGCTCGAGGGCCGGGATCTGAGGATGTAGAGCATTTGCATTCTAACCACCCTGCAGGAACACACCATTGATAAAGGCCCAGAGCCAGGCGCAACCCGCCTCGAGGTAGGGCCTCATGAGTCCCGCGCTGGCTCACGAGTGCCCAGATACACCTCTCCTAGCCCTACCGTGCCGACCACGTGTCAGGGCGGGGCTGTACATGCCCCGGGGGCTCCTCCCGGAGGGGAGCCCCCTCCCACGTACCAGTGGAAGCACCATGCTCCGCGCTGTCTGACGACGCTGCCGAGGAGTGGCTATGCCCGTACACATACAGAAGCGCTATGCTCCGCGCTGGTGATAAACAACTGAGGGCGGCCTCCGGTTGTACCAACCTCAGGGAGCCCAGAGCTCAGTGTCCGACACCATCGCAACGCCTCCCCTCGGGAGTGCCGCGCGAGGGGGCTGGACACGGGGGCTACACCCGGGCCCCGCCCGAGCGCACGCCACCCAGCCAGGTCCCTTGGACCTGGTCGTCACGCGCCCCTCCCCGAGTGGAGCCAAGGTATGGAAACCCGTTTGAACGTGAAGGGGCACTCCTAAGCATCGCGACTCAGGAGCCTAACTTGCCCCGTAGCCCCTCACTCCTTAGTCCCGTCCTGGTTTCCAGTCGGGGCTAATGCTGAGTGAGGTACGCGCGGGGCCGGGCCCTACCGACGCAGAACGACCGATCCACTCCTTACTCCACCCTTTCCTACTTGTTGCTTGCGCGTCAAGGGGGACTCCTGAGCATCGCGACTCAGGAGCCTAACTTGCCACGTAGCCCCTCACTCCTTGGCCCCGTCCTGGTTTCCGATCGGGGCTAATGCTGGGTGAGGTATGCGCGGGGCTGGGCCCTGCCGACGTAGAGCGTGAGCAAGTAGGGGAGAAAAAAAAATGCAAATTTCAGGAAATTCAAAGCAAATATTACAAGCCATAGATTGTTTTACGACACCAAACACAAGTTTAAACGCCTCCGCGAGGCATGGTGCATGTTGCAGTAATAAAAACAGGAAAGAAGCTCGCGAGGACCTAACCCAGCAGTGCCTCAGCTGCCACCGCTCGGGCCAGGCGCTTCATCGAGGAACTACACCAAACTCAAGAGATAAGTCATGCCCTTGCAAGAGTTGTACCAACGCAGCGCAAAACCCTCGCCCAGTGCGGCTCTGTCACGGCGATGTTGCCTTCCTTTCTCGCTTAGCGAGGGCTGCTTGAGCGCTAAAGGGGACCTCCTGAGCATCGCGACTCGGGGGCTCTTACCGGACCTCGGGCCGCTCACCTCCTGGCCTTGACCACGGCATCGCGACCTGGCATACCAGCGACGGCTGAAGCCTGCCTGGGGACTGGGACCTGTCAGCGTAGAGCACCAAGTCCTCGTAAGGATAGAAAGGGGGAGCCGAGCCATGACAGAACAAGCACCTCACATTGATTCATATTAAGGATATAATGTTCACAAAAGACATGGCAGGCACCTTACATACCCCCACGAGGTGTTGCTTCGATTCCTCGCAGGGAACAAAAGTACTAATCCTAAGGAACGCTAATCGCCCGTGCCTCAGCAGGGGGCGCCATCATCAACAGTGGGCCGCCCAACGTCAGCGCCAACCCCATCCAGATCAGTGGCGTCGGCGGCTGGACGCAGCTGCCCCGCTCCGAGCACGGAGCGAGCTCGGGGGCTCGTAGCTATCGTCGCTCGTCTCCGGAGTCACGAGGAGCTCAGGGGAGCTGCTGGATTCCCCAGCTCCTCTGCTGCCGCCTGAGGAGCCGCTGGAGGACCGATGGGCGGGCCAGGTTCTCGCCAGTTCGTCGTCCCTGCCGCTCTCCTTGGGGCAGCACTCCAGCCGGCGTCCTTCAGCGTCAAAGACCTTGAAGAACATCAGGGAGGCGCCGTCGTATTCAAGATGAATTACGAGGGCGCCTATCGTCCGGCAGACCCGGGCGATTTCGCCCCAGCCCCAGGTCATGAAGACCTTGCCCGGAGCGACGACCGCGACCTCCGCTCCGGTCGCAAGGGTGCCGCAGTCAGCGTGCTGCAGCCAGAGCTCCAGAGCCCTGCTCGGCGGCATCTCGAAGGCGAAGGAAGGGGAGGCGGATCCAAGAGCTTGGAGGCATGGCGGCGTGGAGCACGAGCTCGTGAGAGGAGCGCTCGGCATGGAATCCAGGGGGAACAACGCGCACCACCGTGACTCGCCGACGTCGACGGCGGCACCGCCGATGTCGCTTGACGTCTTCTCCCCCAGGACCTACGACGCGGGCGTGCAAGGGTAGCGGAAACCCAGGCGGCGGCCGCTCGTACCAGGGCCTCGGTGCCTCCTGCTAAGCACCCTCATCTCATTGGCGGAGGGCCAACCGCTTCTTTGGCGGAAGTGGGTCAAGACCCTCTCGGGGGCCTTTCCCTTCTCTTCTGCAAAGAACCGGCGGATTGGTGCCATTGGCGTAAGGAGGAGCAAGAACAAAGAAGAAGAAGAAGAAGAGGAGCAGCAAGAAGGGATGGACTGAAGGAGCTCACCCGGCCCCGTACTTATAGCCAGAGGAGGCCAACCGTCGAGCACCATGATCGCAGGTAATCATGACCATTTTCTCTGCATGTAGGGACTTGTCAAGTCGTGCGGTCT
Source organism: Triticum urartu (assembly GCF_003073215.2). Classification (NCBI taxonomy): domain Eukaryota; kingdom Viridiplantae; phylum Streptophyta; class Magnoliopsida; order Poales; family Poaceae; genus Triticum; species Triticum urartu. The sequence continues at coordinate 86,254,303 of NC_053025.1, read as the reverse complement.
CCGAGGCATCATGGGGAAGCGCATACGCCCACGTCCAATCAGTCGCCACGCGGCGCCCAAGGCCGCATGCTGTTGGGGCCCACGACGCTTTGCGCTTGCCCCTTCGCTCCCCTGCTAGGCCAAGCCCGGGCGCGCCTTGGGCCCGGGGGCTACCGTCGGCATTCTGGGAACGGGGGTCCCCAGACTTGCCTGCCTGCGGCGTGGCTCAAGTGGGGGCCCAGCACGGCCCATCTTCATCGACTCAAGCTCAAGACCCTCGCGAGGGGCCAAGCCTCGCGAGACGGACGACCGGAAGCTTCCTCAAAGGCAGCCTCTTCAGGAAGGCCCGCGAGAAGGTGGAGAGATCAAGGCAGGGGTACCTCGCGAGGAACCCGTGATGCAAGCCATGACGATCAAGACCAGGCGGGTGCCGGCCTGCGCAGTGTCCTTGTTTCCTCTTTGGTGCAAAGGGGGAAAGCATAGACAAAGGCATCAAGCAAAGGTTACCATTCCTGTGCAACGAGGCCAAGACCAGCAGAGCGGTAGGACGGAGGTCACCGTGGAGCCCAAGACGGCGTCATCGCCAGTACTTTTGGCAGCCGAAGACCACCTTTGGTCAGGATAACTTGTACCAGATGTTCCCCTTCAAAATGGCCAATTGTTGGCGCCCTTCCCGCTCATTATTTGGGGAGAGGCCCAGGGCCCCTATAAATAGAGCTAGGCACCACTGAGTAGAAGGGCGAGAAATCTGGTAGAGCCCTAGCAGAGAGAGAGAGGCGACTGAACTCACCCTAGCAGTTCATCGCACTAGCTCAAGAACACCTCTCGCGAGGCTGTTCTTCCTTTACACTGTTCATCATCAACCCCTGAGGCAATCCACCACACCACACACTGAAGTAGGGTATTACACCACAACGGTGGCCCGAACCAGTATAAACCTCGTGTCCCTTGTGTTGTTCGTTGTTTCCAGCTTAGATCACGCGAGGAGATTGGACGTAGATCGGTAGGGGAGAGATCTCCGCGCGCACCCCAGTGTTCGAACCTCAAGGGTCTGCCGGAACCCGAAATCCGACAACGCCCCGTCCTTGAGAAGGTTAAAATAGCACTAACTTGACGAACTATCGTTGTGGTTTTGATGCGTAGGTAAGAACGGTTCTTGCTCAGCCCGTAGCAACCACATAAAACTTGCAACAACAAAGTAGAGGACGTCTAACTTGTTTTTGCAGGGCATGTTGTGATGTGATATGGTCAAGACGTGATGAGATATAAATTGTTGTATGAGACGATCATGTTTTGTTGAAGTTATCGACAACTGGCAGAAACCTTATGGTTGTCTCTTTATTGCATAAGATGCAAGTGCCAAATAATTGTTTTACTTTATCGCTATGCGATAGCAATAGTTGCAAGAACAATAGTTGGGGAGACGACCATGTGACGACACATTGATATAGATCAAGATGATGGAGATCATGGTGTCATGCCGGTGACGATGGAGATCATGACGATGCTTTGGAGATGGAGATCAAAGGCACAAGATGATGATGGCCATATCATGTCACATATTTTGATTGCATGTGATGTTTATCTTTTGTGCATCTTATTTTGCTTTGGTTGACGGTAGCATTATAAGATAATCTCTCACTAAATTTCAAGATAAAAAGTGTTCTCCCTGAGTATGCACCGTTGCCAAAGTTCGTCGTGCCCAGACACCATATGATGATCGGGTGTGATAAGCTCTACGTCCATCTACAACGGGTGCAAGCCAGTTTTGCACACGCAGAATACTCGGGTTAAACTTGACAAGCCTAGCATATGCAGATATGGCCTCGGAACACTGAGACTGAAAGTTCGAGCGTGAATCATATAGTAGATATATGATCAACGTAGCGATGTTCACCATTGAAAACTACTCCATTTCACGTGATGATCGGTTATGGTTTAGTTGATATGGATCACGTGATCACTTAGATGATTAGAGGGATGTCTATCTAAGTGGGAGTTCTTAAGTAATTTTATTAATTGAACTTTAATTTATCATGAACTTAGTCCTGATAGTATTAGCATATCTATGTTGTAGATCAATAGCTCGCGTTTAGCTCCCCTGTTTTATTTTTTGATATGTTCCTAGAGAAAACTAAGTTGAAAGATGTTAGTAGCAATGACGCGGATTGGATCCGTGATCTGAGGATTATCCTCATTGCTGCACAAAAGAATTATGTCCTTGATGCACCGCTAGGTGACAGACCTATTGCAGGAGCAGATGTAGACATCATGAACATTTGGCTAGCTCAATATGATGACTACTTAATAGTTTAGTGCACCATGCTTAACAACTTAGAATCGAGACTTCAAAGACGTTTTTAACGTCATGGATCATATGAGATGTTCTAGGAGTTGAAGTTAATATTTCAAGCAAATATCCAAGTTGAGAGATATGAAGTCTCCAACAAGTTCTATAGCTGAAAGATTGAGGAGAATAGCTCAAGCAGTGAGCATGTGTTCAGATTGTCTGGGTACTACAATCGCTTAAATCAAGTGGGAGTTAATCTTCCAGATAAAATAGTGATTGACAGAATTCTCTAGTCACCATCACCAAGTTAGTAGAACTTTGTGATGAACTATAGTATGCAAGGGATGACGAAAACGATTCCCGAGCTTTTCATGATGATGAAATCGATGAAGGTAGAAATCCAGAAAGAGCATCAAGTGTTGATGATTAACAAGACCACTAGTTTCAAGAAAAGGGCAAAGGGAAAGAAAGGGAACTTCAAGAATAACGACAAGCAAGTTGCTGCTCAAGTGAAGAAGCCCAAGTCTGGACCTAAACCTGAGACTAAGTGCTTCTACTGCAAAGGGACTGGTCACTGGAAGCGGAACTGCCCCAAGTATTTGGCGGATAAGAAGGATGGCAAAGTGAACAATGCTATATTTGATATACATGTTATTGATGTGTACTTTACTAGTGTTTATAGAAACCCCTCGGTATTTGATACTGGTTCAGTTTCTAAGAGTAGTAACTCGAAATGAGAGTTGCAGAATGAACAGAGACTAGTTAAGGGTGAAGTGGCGATGTGTGTTGGAAGTGGTTCCAAGATTGATATGATCATCATCACACACTCCCTATACTTTCGAGATTAATGTTGAACCTAAATAAGTGTTATTTGGTGTTTGCGTTGAGCATGAATATGATTTGATCATGTTTATTGCAATACGGTTATTCATTTAAGTTAGAGAATAATTGTTATTCTGTTTACAGGAATAAAACCTTCTATGGTTATACACCCAATGAAATTGGTTTGTTGGATCTCGATCGTAGTGATACACATATTCACAATATTGAAGCCAAAAGATGCAAAGTTAATAATGATAGTGCAACTTATTTGTGGCACTGCCGTTTGGGTCATATTGGTATAAAGCGCATGAAGAAACTCCATGTTGATGGGCTTTTGGAATCACTTGATTATAAATCATTTTGATGCTTGCGAACCATGCCTCATGGGCAAGATGACTAAGACTCCGTTCTCCGGAACAATGGAGCGAGCAACTGACTTATTGGAAATAATACATGCTGATGTATGCAGTCCGATGAGTGTTGAGGCTCGCGGTGGGTATCATTATTTTTTGACCTTCACAGATGATTTGAGTAGATATGGTAATATCTACTTGATGAAACATAAGTCTGAAACATTTGAAAAGTTCAAAGAACTTCAGAGTGAAGTGGAAAATCATCGTGACAAGAAAATAAAGTTTCTACGATCTGACCGCAGAGACAAATATTTGAGTTACGAGTTTGGTCTTCAATTAAAACAATGTGGAATAGTTTCACAAAATCGTGCCACCTGGAACACCACATCATAATGGTGTGTCCGAACGTCATAACTGTACTATTATTGGATATAGTGCAATCTATGATGTTTCTTACCGATTAACCACTATAGTTTTGGGGTTATACATTAGAGACAGCTGCATTCACATTAAAAAGGGCACCATCTAAATCCGTTGAGATGACACCGTATGAACTGTGGTTTGGCAAGAAACCAAAGTTGTCGTTTCTTAAAGTTTGGGGTTGCGATGCTTATAAGAAAAGGTTTCATCCTAATAAGTTCAAACCCAAATCGGAGAAATGTGTCTTCATAGGATACCCAAAGGAGATAGTTGGGTACACCTTTTATCACAGATCCGAAGGCAAGACATTCGTTGCTGAGAATGGATCCTTTCTAGAGAAGGAGTTTCTCTCGAAAGAAGTGAGTGGGAGGAAAGTAGAACTTGATGAGGTAACTGTACCTGCTCCCTTATTGGAAAGTAGATCATCACAGAAATCTATTTCTGTGACTCCTACACCAATTAGTGAGGAAGCTAATGATGATGATCATATAACTTCAGATCAAGTTACTACCGAACCTCGTAGGTCAATTAGAGTGAGATCCGCACCAGAGTGGTACGGTAATCCTGTTCTGGAGGTCATGTTAATTGACCATGATGAACCTATGAACTATGAGGAAGCGATGATGAGCCCAGATTCCGCAAAATGGCTGGAGGCCATGAAATCTGAGATTGGATCCATGTATGAGAACAAAGTATGGACTTTGATTGACTTACCCAATAATAGGTGAGTCATTAAGAATAAATGGATCTTCAAGAGGAAGACGGACACTGATTGTAGTGTTACTATCTACAAAGCTCGAATTGTCGCAAAGTGTTTTTGACAAGTTCAAGGTGTTGAATATGATGAGATTTTCTCACTCATATCGATGTTCAAAAGTCTGTCCAAATCATGTTAGCAGTTGCCGCATTTTATGAAATCTGGCAAATGGATGTCAAAACTGTATTCCTTCAAGGATTTCTTAAAAAGAAGAGTTGTATACGATGCAACCATAAGGTTTTGTCAACCCTAAAGGTGCTAACAAAGTGAGCAAGCTCCAGCGATCCATCTATGGACTGGTGCTAGCATCTCAGAGTTGGAATATATGTTTTGATAAAGTGATCAAAGTATATGGTTTTATACAGACTTGCGGTGAAACCTGTATTTACAAGAAAGTGAGTGGGAGCACTACAACATTTCTGATAAGTATATGTGTATGATATATTGTTGATCGGAAAGAATGTAGAATTTTCTGGAAAGCATAAAGGAGTTTTTGAAAGGAGTTTTTCAAAGAAAGACCTCGATGAAGCTGCTTACAGATTGAGCATCAAGATCTATAGAGATAGATCTAGACGCTTGATAAGTTATTTCAATGAGTACATACCTTGACAAGATTTTGAAGTAGTTCAAAATGGAACAGTCAAAGAAAGGAGTTCTTGCCTATGTTGCAAGGTGTGAAGTTGAGTAAAGACTCAAAACCCAACCACAACAGCAAATAGAAAGAGAATGATAAGTCATTCCCTATGCCTCAGTCATAGGTTCTATAAAGTATGCTATGCTGTTTACCAGTCCTATTGTATACCTTAGCATCTTTCTGGCAAGGGAGTACACTAGTGATCTAGGAGTAGATCACTGGGCAGCGGTCAAAATTATCCTTAGAGGACTAAGGAAATGTTTCTTGGTTATGGAAGTGATAAAAGAGTTCGTCGTAAATAGTTACGTCGATTTAAGCTTTTTACATCAATCTAGATGACTCTAAGTCTCAATTTGGATACATATTGAAAGTGGGAGCAATTAGCTAGAGTAGCTCAGTGCAGAGCATTGTTGACATAGAAATTTGCAAAATACATAAGGATCTGAATGTGGCAGACCCGTAGACTAAACTTCTCTCACAAGCAAAACATGATCACTCTTTGGGTGTTAATCACATAGTGATGTGAACTAGATTATAGACTCTAGTAAACCCTTTGGGTATTACTCACATGGAGATGTGAACTAATCACATAAAGATGTGAACTAGATTATTGACTCTAGTGCAAGTGGGAGACTGAAGGAAATATGCCCTAGAGGCAATAATAAAGTTATTATTTATTTCCTTATCTCATGATAAATGTTTATTATTCATGCTAGAATTGTATTAACCGGAAACATAATACACGTGTGAATACATAGACAAACATAGTGTCACTAGTATGCCTCTACTTGAATAGCTCGTTGAATCAATGATGGTTATGTTTCCTAACCGTAGACATGAGTTGTCATTTGATTAACGGGATCACATCATTAGAGAATGATGTGATTGACTTGTCCCATACGTTAGCTTAGCACGATGATTGTTTAGTTTGTTGCTATTGCTTTCTTCATGACTTATACATGTTCCTATGACTATGAGATTATGCAACTCCCGTTTACCGGAGGAACACTTTGTGTGCTACCAAATGTCACAACGTAACTGGGTGATTATAAAGGTGCTCTACAGGTGTCTCCGAAGGTATTTTTTGAGTTGGTGTATTTCGAGATTAGGATTTGTCACTCTGATTGTCGGAGAGGTATCTCTGGGCCCACTCAGTAATGCACATCACTATAAGCCTTGCAAGCATTGTAACTAATGAGTTAGTTGCGGGATGATGTATTACCGAACGAGTAAAGAGACTTGCCGGTAACGAGATTGAACTAGGTATTGAGATACCGACGATCGAATCTCGGGCAAGTAACATACCGATGACAAAGGGAACAACGTATGTTGTTATGCGGTTTGACCGATAAAGATCTTCGTAGAATATGTAGGAACCAATATGAGCATCCAGGTTCCGCTATTGGTTATTGACCAGAGACATGTCTCAGTCATGTCTACATAGTTCTCGAACCCGTAGGGTCTGCATGCTTAAAGTTTCGGTGACGATTTGTATTATGAGTTATGTGATTTGATGTACCGAAGGTAGTTCGGAGTCCCGGATGAGATTGGGGACATGACGAGGAGTCTCGAAATGGTCGAGACATAAAGATCGATATATTGGACGACTATATTAGGACATCAAAAAGGTTCTGAGTGATTCGGGTATTTTTCGGAGTACCGGGGAGTTACAGGAATACAGGGAAGTAGTATTGGGCCTTAATGGGCCTTAGTGGGAAGGAGAGGCAGCAGCCAGGAGGTGGCGCACGCCCCTCCCAAGCCCAGTCCGAATTGGACAAGGGGTTTGGGGCACGGCCCCCCTCTCCCTTCCTTCTCCACTCCCCTCCTTTCCCCCCTTCTCCTAGTTGGACTAGGAAAGGAGGAAACCTACTCCTACTAGGAGTAGGAATCCTACTCCCTTGGCACGCCCCTCCTAGGGCCGCCTCCTCCTCCCTTGCTCCTTTATATACGGGGGAAGGGGGCACCCCAAGACACACAAGTTGATCTGTTGATCTCTCCCAACCGTGTGCGGTGCCCCCCTCCACCATATTCCACCTCGGTCATATCATAGCGGTGCTTAGGCGAAGCCCTGTGTCGGTAGCAACATCATCACCGTCATCACGCCGTCGTGCTGACGGAACTCTCCCGTGAAGCTCTGCTGGATCGGAGTTCGCTGGACGTCATCGAGTTGAACGTGTGCTGAACTCGGACGTGTCGTGCGTTCGGTACTTGGATCGGTCGGATCATGAAGACGTACGACTACATCAACCGCGTTGTGCTAACGCTTCCACTTTCGGTCTACGAGGGTACGTGGACAACACTCTCCCCTCTCGTTGCTATTCATCACCATGATCCGGTGTGTGCGTAGGATTTTTTTTGAAATTACTACGTTCCCCAACAGAAGCTAACCTCGGCGGAAAATGGTGGCCACTCCCGTTGTTGTCCTCCATAAGTAGTGGAAAGGCATCATAAGTACAACAACCTTAACATCAAACAAATATAGCAAAGGTAAACAACATCATCTCCAAAATGATAGCTTGAATGTGTTGGTTTCAGCATGCTGTTAAAGCAGATATAAAATGGAAGACAATGTTACCGATAGCAGGCTTAACAACCATCAAATATTGCAATTCAAACTGGTATTGTTGAAAATGAATAGAATGTAGGTAATGCTTATACATCACACTGGATAAATGTGTAAAACTTAAATAAAGGGCATGTGTTAACTACACCAGGCATAACTGGAACCAAATATAGCCATTCAAACTGGTATTGATGCAGTCGAGCGGCACAGTTCCGACTTGCACATAATGAACAACACATTGTGAATGACTGAAATAAACAAGGCATAAATGATCAATATAACAACTAAATATAGCCATTGAAAACTAGACAGAGTCTCACTTCAACCAACCTAACAAGCAAATACAGATAAACATGGCATATGCTTGAAAACTGGACAAATGCTCACTGCAACCAACCTAACAAGCAAATACAAATAAATAAGGCATCTGCTTGAAGACTAGACAAGTGCTAAAAAAGCAACCTAACAACCAAATACAGATAAACAAGGCATTTGCTTGATAACTGGACAAATGCTCACTGCAACCAAACTAAGAACCAAATACATATAAACAAGGCATCTGCTCGATAACTGGAAAATTGCTCACTGCAACCAACCTAACAACCAAATACAGATAAACAAGGCATCTACTCACTGTAAACAACCAAATATAGCCATTCGTGAAACTGAAGTGGACAATTCATACTTAAACATCACATAGCCCCTATTGAACAATACATTTTTGCATAACTGGAATAATTAAACATGGCACAGTTAAAGCACCGCACGACAAATGCTACCACAACAAAGGGTACGGGTTGGCAAGCTAGAAAAGGTAATATTTGCTGATAGGATGTTGCCTCACATTTCATGGACGGGATCCTTCCAGTTGGAAGAGCATGGACACATGGTGCGCTCTCTGATGTTTCACCTTGGAAGAACCTTCGTGGGTGCCCTCCTCGTGGTCGTGGTCATGGTCGATGAGATCTGACTTGGCAATTGAGGATCCCAAGCCGCCGCCACAGAACGTGTCCTTCAAAAATGACAAAATAGGCTCGATGGCGTATAAGGACCGCAAATCCTTGACCGCTTGGCGAAGGAGATCAGCGGCAGGGCCGTCAAAGAGATCGACGGCGGTTGAACCAGAGGTGTTGGGGATGGACCACTTAACTTGTGAAATGGCCCGTGTGAAGCTGTCACTATCGACGAGCTTGATGTCGTAGCCATCTTTCCCGAGATACAGTAATATGCTAGCCCGCTGGCATGAATCCTTCGGCATGGCAACGTAGTCAACGTCTTCGTCGGGCTTCCGCGGTGACGTGTTGCTCCGGGATCGACAGGTCGGGGCGAACGGTGACCACCTCACCAACATCCACCGGAGAGGCCATGATAAACCTCTTCTTGGCCGAACATTTGTCGGGCTCCTTGGGATACGTGGTCGAGCTTAGGCTGCGACATTCTAGAGCGGGGGATGTGGATCTGGCGGGGAGGGACACCGCAGGCCTCATCTAAAAACTCAGGGGAGTGGGGCGATGGTATAGAAATCGTTGGGTAACTTGAACTTTATTATCTAAGCTAGGAGGAACGGGCAGACCGGCAGGGGTTGGCGGCGGCCGCGAGCTAGGGTTCGAGGGGGAGGGTGTAACACCCTCGATGCGACTATAGCTCCCACGTGTCGAGGCACGACTTAGAGACATAATCGCATTGAAGGCATATGTCGCAAATTAGGCAATCTTCACAACATCCCATGTAATATGATAATAAAAGGGGAGATAACATAGTTGGCTTACACTCGCCACGTCAATCAAGTACATAAATAACATTACATCATCCAAACACTCATGGCCCGGCTACGGCGCCAAAATAAAAGAGAACCCAACATGCGACAACGGTCCCGTTCACCCCCAACTGGGCACCACTACTGATCATCGGGAAGGAAACATAGTAACGTTGAGAGTCTTCGTCGAACTCCCACTTGAGCTTGTACGCGTCTGCTGGAGCGGAATCATCAGGCCCTGCATCTGGTGTAATAGTATTCTGTGAGCCACAGGGACTCAGCAATCTCGCACCCTAGCGATCAAGACTATTTAAGCTTATAGGTAAGGCAAGTAAATATATGTGGAGCTGCAGCAAGCGTCTAGCAAGTATGGCGGCTAACTTATTCGCAAAAGAGAGCGAGAAGAGGAGGCAAAGCACGAGCGAGAAACTAGAGAACAACCTGCGCAAACGTTACTCCAACACCGTGTCCACTTCCCGGACTCCGCCAAAAAGAGGCCATCACGGTAACACACTCACTTGATTCATTTTAATTAAGTTAAGGTTCAAGTTATCTACAACCGGACATTAACAAATTCCCATCTGCCCATAACCGCGGGCACGGCTTTCGAAAGTTCAATCCCTGCAGGGGAGTCCCAACTTAGCCCATGACAAGCTCTCACGGTCAACGAAGGAATAGACCTCCTCCAAAGACATTCCGATCAGACTCGGTATCTTGGTAATTCAAGACACTGCCGACAAATCCTGATAGGAGCTGCACATATCTCTTTCTCGGGGCACACTCAGATTGTCCTAGGTACGGGTAGGCCAGCCCAGAGTTGCCCCTGGTGGCCTGGTAGCTGACAGGTGGACCAACACTCAGAGGAGCACTGGCCCGGGGGGGGGGGTTAAAATAAAGATGACCCTTGAGTCTGCAGAACCCAAGGGAAAGAAAAGGCTAGGTGGCAAATGGTAAAACCAAGGTTGGGCATTGCTGGAAAAGCTTTAATCAAGGCGAACTATCAAGGGGTTCCCATTATAACCCTACCGCGTAAGGAACGCAAAATCCGGGAACATAACACCGATATGACGGAAACTAGGGCGGCAAGAGTGGAACAAAACACTAGGCGAGAGGCCGAGCCTTCCACCCTTTACCAAGTATATAGATGCATTAAGATAACATGGCAATATAATGATATCCCAACAAGTAAATAAAAGATGTTCCAACAAGGAACGGCCTCCAATCTTCACCTGCAACTAGCAACGCTATAAGAGGGGGCTGAGCAAAGCGGTAACATAGCCAATCAACGGTTTGCTAGGACAAGGTGGGTTAGAGGTTTGTCATGGCAATTTGGGAGGCTTGAAAGCAAGTGGTAGGCATCGTAGCAATGGCATAGCAAAAGAGCGAGCAAACTAGCATAGCAAAGATAGTAGTGATTTCGAGGGTATGATCATCTTGCCTGAAATCCCGCAAGGAAGAAGAACGAGTCCAAGAAGAAGACAAACGGACGTAGTCGAACGGTTTCTCACAAACGCGATGTTAACGGAACCAACCCGAAGAAGCAAACACCGTAAAAGAAGCACACAACATAGTAAACAACCAACACATGAACATGATATGATATGCGGGATGCGGTATGCGATGCATATGCATGATTTGACAAGGAATGCATGAACCTGGCCTCAACTTGGAAATCCAAGAGTGCCACTGGAAATATGAGATGAAATAGCTTGAAAACGATATAAAGAACGCCGGAATCGGAGTTACGGTTTGGAAATGGCAAGCGATTCAAATATGACACCGGTCTGCGATTTACAGCAAGTAGGCATCTAAATGCAATGAGATGAACATGCTACAGCACCCAAACATGAGAACAAAATACATGGCAGGGATGCACACAAGATGCTTAACAAAAGTCTAGCACTGAGCTACGGCCAATTCATCCATTAACAGGTTCAAACAAGCATGGCAAAAATGCATATGACAAACAGATTTCAGACTTAGTGAAATCAACACTTGTCTGGAATTTCAGATCAGGTAGCCCTCTTCGGAGCAACAAAACTACATGCTACAGGATCTGATCATGGCAAAGTAAAGCATGGCATGGAGCTACTCAAAGAGCTTAACAAAAGTCCCTTAGTGACCTTGAGCCAAAAGGGAACAGAAAATACAATTGCAAGCACGTGAACATAGCAAAAACATAATCAGTTTTCAGACTTAGTGAAAACTGGCACATGCTAAAATATAACTCAAGTAGGCATGTTTACGAGCTCGATGCACTCACTACGGTGCAAGTCATGGCAACACAAGCACACACCCAACAAGAAGGCACAAAATGCAAGCTAGACATGGCAAGAACAATAACATAGCATGCACGGATCAACTACAACATCATCGGCAAAATTGCAAACAAGTTGACAATCTTCCTAGATTCACAAAGTAGCAAAAGTAGAGCTCGATTGACTCAAGCTAGGGTGCTCCAAAATTGCAAACAAAGGAATGGATGGATAGAGCACTACAATATTAACAAAACATCCTTACTGATCATCCTCAAAAGAGGCACGGATCACTAGGAAACAACATGAACATATGGCATCATGAGATAAACAGCTCCAGGACTTAGTGAAATCACTAAGTCCCTGAAAACAGACTTAGCAAGTGCACCACTTTGCAAGCTTGCACTAGTCACCACACACATCCTAAAAATACATGGGTTGCACCTATGGAAATATGACAAAACCCTTAAGAAAACACATGTAGAGCATCAGGGCATATCATGCACACATTAATCATGGCAAAAATGACAAAAGTGCTTAACGGAGTAACAGATCTGACAATTAACTCAAGTAGCCCTCTTCTAACAGCATTTCGGGCATCAAGATGAGCTCAAATGAAAATGATGCAAAGGAATGAAATGATGTACTCTCTGAGATGAACATTTTGATATGCTATATGCATGAATCGGAGCTACGGATGCAGAGTTACAGAGCTACGAACATAGCAACTTGGATCTGAGAAAACTGGGACTTAGACGAAAATATACCTCCGGAAAAAGTCAAACCGGGACGAAGTGGAGCGGGACGGAGCGGTCCCGGCGTGGGCGTGGTGTTTGGATCGGGGACCGGTGGATCTGGTCCCGATCCGGATCGGATCTGACCGGAGCTCCGGCGAGGCGCGGCGATTCCGGCGAGCTGAGGCGGAGGCGCGGCGAGGCGGCGGGGTTCCGGCGGGCTGAGGCGGAGGGGCGGCGAGGCGGCGGTGTTCCGGCGGGCGGTGGCGCGGCACCGGTGATGGAGATCGGCGCACGGCGGCGGAGGTGCGCCAATGGCGGCGCGGCGGAGTGGCCGGCCGGCGTGGACGTGCGCGCGGCAGCCCTCGGGCGGCGCGGCGGGAAGAGCGGGCGGGCGGCGCGATGGGCTCGGGGGCCCCGAACCGGGCCCCGGCGGGCCGGCGGCGGGGCTGAGGAGAGAGAGGGAGGCGCGGGCGACACATGGTGGCGGCGGATTCGGCGCAGGGGAGGCCGGACATGTCCGGGCGCGGGCGGTTTTGTCCGGCGGCGCGAGGTGGACGAAGGTTAGGGTTCATCCGCGAAAATTTTGGGGATGTCCACATATTTATAGGTAGAGGGAGCTAGGAGAGTCCAAATGAGGTGCGGTTTTCGGCCGCGCGATCATGATCGAACGCTCTAGATGATGGAGCAGAGTTAGGTGGGTTTTGGGTCAAATTGGAGGGATGTTGGGCTGCAACACACACGAGGCCTTTTCGGTCCCTCGGTTAACCGTTGGAGTACCAAACGAAGTCCAAATGGTACGAAACTTGACAGGCGGTCTACCGGTAGTAAACCAAGGCCGCTTGGCAAGTCTCGGTCCAATCCGGAAATGTTTAATCCCCACACACGAAAGAAAGCTAGAAATGACCACCGGAGGAGAACGGAGCGCCGGATTGCAAAACGGACAACGGGAAAAATGCTCGGATGCATGAGACGAACATGTATGCAAATGAAATGCACATGATGACATGATATGCAATGCATGACACGCAAGCAATGACAAGGCAACAACAGCGAATAACTAGAGGACACCTGGCACATCGGTCTTGGGGCGTTACAGAGGGGGCCGGGTGGGGGGACTATGGAGGGGGGAGGTGTTTTAGGATACGCCGCGACTACTATTTTTTTAGTAATGGTGGGTGGAGATGGTGGTGGACGAGGGAGAGCGATGGTTCAAATGCCTCAGCTACTGCAATTTTACTATAAGGTCGGTGCTGGAGGAGTGTGGGCGACGGTTCAAGTACGACGCCTACTAAAATTTGGGTAAAGGAATTGATGTGGGGCGGGAGTGCCCAAGATCACGCATGGTCCAATAAGAATATGCGTGTATGATAAGAAGGAAAACTGGCAGAATCGCCGATTTTTGCAACGCTAAAGGCGGGTAGTTTTTTTTTATATTTCTAGCTAGCTGGTCTATCGCACATGATTCGTCCTAATTTCTAAATAAACTTACCCGCCTTTAGCTTGCGCAGGTGGTGATTTTACATCGCACTTGCATCGCACACGATTAAGCTAGTACCTCCACCCTTTGCTCGCTCTTGCGCAGTCGTGTTGATTTTACAGCGCACTTGCATCACACACGGTTGAGCCAGTACTGATACGTCTCCAACGTATCTATAATTTTTATTGTTCCATGCTGTTTTATTATCAATCTTGGATGTTTTATAATCATTTTATAGTCATTTTATATCATTTTTTGGTACTAACCTATTGACATAGTGCCTAGTGTCAGTTCCCGTTTTTTCCATGTTTTTTACATCGCAGGAAATCAATATCAAACGGAGTCCAAATGGCACAAAACTTTACGATTATTTTTTATGGGACAAAAGGAAGCAGATGGGCCCTGGTTCTACCTGGGGGGAGTCCCGAGGAGGGGACAACCCACCAGGGCGCGCCAGGAGGCCTTGGCGCGCCCTGGTGGGTTGTGCCTACCTCGGGTACCCCCGGACCGCCTATTTGCTCTATAAATACCCCAAAAATCCTAGAACCCTAGGGGAGTCGACGAAATATTCATCTAGCCGCCACAGAGTCCAGAAACACCAGATCCAATCTAGACACCATCACGAAGGGGTTCACCACTTCCATTGGTGCCTCTCCGATGATGCGTGAGTAGTTCTTTGTAGACCTTCGGGTCTGTAGTTAGTAGCTAGATGGTTCATATCTCTCTCTTGATTCTCAATACAATGGTCTCTTGAAGATCCATATGATGTAACTCTTTTGCGGTGTGTTTGTTGGGATCGATGAACTTCGAGTTTATGATCAGATCTATGTTTTTATATCCATGAAAGTATTTGAGTTTCTTCGATCTCTTTTATGCATGATCTCTTATAGCCTCGTATTTATTCTCCGATATTTGGGTTTTGTCTGGCCAACTCGATCTATTTATCTTGCAATGGGAAGAGGTGCCCGGTAGTGGGTTTGATCTTACGGTGCTTGATCCCAGTGACAGAAAGGGTACCAACACGTATGTATCGTTGCTACTAAGGATAAAAAGACGAGATCTATATCTACCGCCATATAGATAAACGGATCTTGTCTACATCATGTCATCGTTCTTATTGCATTACTCCATTTTTCCATGAACTTAATACACTAGATGCATGCTAGATAGTGGTCGATGTGTGGAGTAATAGTAGTAGATGCAGGCAGGAGTCGGTCTATTAATCTTGGATGTGATGCCTATGTAATGATCATTGCCTGTATATCGTCATAATTATTTGAAGTTCTATCAATTTCCCAACAGTAATTTGTTTACCCACCGTTTGCTATTTTTCTCGAGAGAAGCCACTAGTGAAACCTACGCCCCCGGGTCTTATTTCTCATATATTTGCCTTTGCGATCTACTTTTTTCTTACTTTTATTTTCAGATCTATTAAACCAAAAATACAAAAATACTTTGCTACATTTTATTTTATTTATGATATATTTATCCAATCTATTACAACCTTTTTACCGTCACACACCAATTTCTGGCGCCGTTACCCGAAAGGGATTGACAACCCCTTTAACACGTCGGGTTGCGAAGTGTTGTTATTTGTGTGCAGGGGCTGTTTACGTTGTGTTGCTTGGGTCTCCTACTGGTTCGATAACCTTGGTTTCATAACTGAGAGAAATACCTACTGCCATTGTGCCGCATCATCCCTCCCTCTCTGAGGAAATACCGACGTAGTTCCAGCTGCCATCAAGGAGAATTTCTGGCGCCGTTGCCGGGGAGGATCAAGTCAAGATAGTCTCCCCTCAACTCGCTAATTTCTGGCGCCGTTACCGGGGAGGATCTTCAACATATACCAGGTTCCTAATCACAAATCTCATCTCCTTGCAATTTACATTATTTGCCATTTGCCTCTCGTTTTCCTCTCCCCCACTTCACAAAACTTTGTCGTTTTATTCGCCTCTCTTTTTCCGTTCGCTGTTTTCTTGCCGGATCTATTTTTGAGTGCAATCTTATTGTGTGGTCATCATGACTCAAGAGAACACCAAGTTATGTGATTTCTCAAATACCAACAATAATGATTTTATTGGCACTCCGCTTGCTCCTCCCGCCACTAGTGCGGAGACTTGTGATATTAATACCGCTTTGCTGAATCTTGTTATGAAAGACCAATTTTCCGGTACTCCTAATGAGGATGTCGCGTCCCATCTTAATACCTTCATGGAATTATGCGATGTGCAAAATAAAAAATATGTGGACAATAATGTGGTCAAGATGAAATTATTTCTGTTTTCCTTGCATGATTCTGCAAAAAATTGGTTCTCTTCTTTGCCTCGTAATTGTATCGATTCTTGGAATAAGTGCAAAGATGCTTTTATCACTAAGTATTTTCCTCCTGCAAAAATTATTTCCCTTAGAACCCATATCATGAATTTCAAGCAACTTGAACATGAGCATGTTGCACAATCTTGGGAAAGGATGAAAATGATGCTAAGGAATTGCCCAACTCATGGGTTGAATCTTTGGATGATCATACAATTTTTTATGTGGGATTGAATTTTGTTTCTCGTAATCTTTCAGATTCCGCCGCGGGTGGTACTTTTATGGAAATTACTTTGGGTGAAGCTACCAAATTGCTTGATAATATCATGGCAAATTATTCACAATGACATACCGAAATAGCTCCTGCTAGTAAAAAAGTTAATTCGGTTGAAGAAATTTCTTCTTTGAGTGATAAAGTTGATGCTCTTATGAAATTGGTTGCTAGTAAAAGTGCTCCTGTTGATTTTAATGATTTGCCTTTGTCTACTTTGATTGAGCAAAATAGTGATGCCATTGATGTGAATTTTATCTCTAGAAATAATTTCAACAACAATGCTTATAGAGGTAATTTTAATCCTAGGACTTTTCCTAGTAATTCCTCTAATAATTATGGTAATTCCTATAGAAATCAATGTTATAATAATAATAGGAATACCTCTGATCTTGAGAATAATATTAAAGAATTTATCAACACACCAAAAGTTTTCAACACTTCCATAGAAGAAAAGTTGAACAAAATTGATGATTTGTCTAGAAGTGTTGATAGAATTGCTCATGATGTGGAAAATCTCAAGATGAAATTTTTTGTGCCTAAATTAGATGAATCAATTAAATCTCTTTATGTTTCTACAGATGAAAGTAAGAAAAGAACTGCTATGCTTAGAGCTAAAAGAGAATTTTTGGAAAAAGCTTTTTCTAGTGATTATTCTTGCAAAGATGATGAAGATCTTAAAATGATTGGTGTTTCTTCTATTGTTTCCTTGTTTAGTAAAGTTAAGAATAATGAAAAAGGGACTGGAGAAGATTCAACTTTAGGTAGAAGGCGTCCCAATATTTTGGAGGGTGAAAATCTTGTTGAAAAAATTGATGAAAGTGGGTTTGGAGAGGTCAAAACTTTAGCTAGTGATGCACCCACTATTTTGGATTACAAAGACTTTAATTATGATAGTTACTCTTTGATTTATTGTATTTCTTTGTTGAAATCCATGATAAATTCACCCCATGCTTATGAACAAAATAAAGCTTTTACTAAACATATTGTTGATGCTGTGATGAAAGCTCTTGAAGAAAAATTGGAATTAGAAGTTTCAATTCCTAGAAAATTGCATGATGAGTGGGAACCTACTATCAAAGTCAAGATTAAAAATTATGAATGTTTTGCTTTGTGTGACTTGGGTGCTAGTGTTTCTATAATTCTGAAATCTTTATGCGATGTGCTTGGTCTTACCGATCTTGAATCATGTTCTTTGAATTTGCACTTGGCGGATTCCACTATTAAAAAGCCTATGGGAAGGATTAATGATGTTCTTATTCTTGCAAATAGGAATTATGTTCCCATAGATTTTATTTTTCTTGATATTGATTGCAATCCGTGTTGTCCAATTATTTTGGTAGACCGTTTTTACGCACTATCGGTGCCATGATTGATATGAAAGAAGGCAATATTAAGTTCCAAATTCCTTTGAGGAAAGGTATGGAACACTTTCCTAGAACTAGAATTAGGCCACCTTATGAATCAATCATGAGGGCACCTTATGGATATCGAACCAAAGATGACAAAACTTAGATCCTTGCTTTATGCCTAGCTAAGGGCGTAAAACTATAATGCTTGTTGGGAGGCAACCCAATGAATAAATTTATTTTTGCCTTTTGCTTCCTGTTCTTGTGTGTTTACACAATTATGCTACTGTTATGATTGTGTTTTTATGTTTTAATTAGTGTTTGTGCCAAGTAAAGCCTTTAGGATCTTCTTGGGCAATAGTTGTTTGATCTTGCTGGAAAAAAACCCAGAAAGTTTGCGCTCACGAAATTAATTTTCATACTTTTACCAGAGAGCGATAATGTAACACCCCCGATGTAACTTCCCCTATTTGTACTCCAACTCTTGCCGTTTCCGGCGTTAAGTTATATTTATTTCCTCGGGTTCGGGTTTTTGTCTCCGGTGTTGTTATCGTTTTCATGCATCTCATATCATGTCATCATGTGCATTGCATTTGCATACGTGTTCGTCTCATGCATTCGAGCATTTTCCCCGTTGTCCGTTTTGCATTCCGGCGCTTCGTTCTCCTCCGGTGGTCATTTCTAGCTTTCTTTCGTGTGTGGGGATTAAACATTTCCGGATTGGACCGAGACTTGCCAAGCGGCCTTGGTTTACTACCGGTAGACCGCCTGTCAAGTTTCGTATCATTTGGACTTCGTTTGATACTCCAACGGTTAACCGAGGGACCGAAAAGGCTCGTGTGTGTTGCAGCCCAACACCCCTCCAATTTGGCCCAAAACCCACCTAACTCTGCTCCATCATCTAGAGCGTTCGATCACGATCGCGTGGCAGAAAATCGCACCTCATTTGGACTCTCCTAGCTCCCTCTATGCCTATATATATCTCCCCCTTCTAAAAAAAATCCCGGATCCCCTCCGTCCCTAACCTCAGATCCATTTCCACCCGCCGCCGCCGGACAAAGGCGCCACCGACGGACACGTCCGCCCTCCGTGTCCGCCGCCACATGTCGCCGCCCTGTTGGCCCGCCTCCGCCGCCGTTCCACCCCGCCGCCAGGCCCGGGAGGCCCGTGGCTGGCCCCCGAGGCCCATCTCGCCTCCTCGCCCGCGAGCCAGCCGCCGCCGCCCCTCTCCTCCCGATCCGGCCGCTGCTCTCCTCCCAGCCCCGCCACGCCATCGTCGGAGAGCTCGCCGGCACGAGCTCGCCGCCACCCGAGCTCGCCGGCCACCGCACGCCGCCGCCTACGCCCATCGCCGCCACCGGCCGCGCCGGCCTCTCCGTCGCCCGGCCTCCCCGGCCATTCCCCTCGCCGGCCCGGCCACCAACGAGCTCGCTGGAGCTACAGTACATCACCGGAGCAAGCTCGGGAAGCGTGCGATCCAGATCTGAAATTTTAGGTTGACTCCGTTTTCTCTCTCTAAGTCCCAGAATTCCAGTCCATGTGCACATGTTCGTGGCTCCGTAACTTTGCATCCGTAGCTCCGATTCATGCATATAGCATATCAAAATGTTCATCTCAGAGAGTACATCATTTCATTCCATTGCATCATTTTCATTTGAGTTCATATTGATGCCCGAAATGATGTTAGAAGAGGGCTACTTGAGTTAATTGTCAGATCTGTTACTCCGTTTAGCACTTTTGTCATTTTTGCCATGATTAATGTGTGCATGATATGCCCGTGAGTTCTTCATATGTTTTGTTAAGGGTTTTGTCATATTTCCAGAGGTGCAACCCATGTATTTTTAGGATGTGTGTGGTGCCTTGTGCAAGCTTGCAAAGTGGTGCACTTGCTAATTCTGTTTTCAGGGACTTAGTGATTTCACCAAGTCCTGGGATTGTTTATCTCATGATGCCATATGTTCATGTTGTTTCCTAGTGATCCGTGCCTCTTTTGAGGATGATCAGTAAGGGAGTTTTGTTAATATTGTAGTGCTCATTCCATCCATGTCTTTGTTTGCAATTATGGAGCAACCTAGCTTGAGTCAATCGAGCTCTACTTTTGCTTCGTTGCGAATCTGGGCAGATCGTCAACTTGTTTGCGATTTTGCCGATGTTATTGTAGTTGATCCGTGCATGCTATGCCATTGTTCTTGCCATATCTAGCTTTCATTTTGTGCCGTCTTAAGGGATGTATGCTTGTCTTGCCATGACTTGCACCGTGGTGAGTGCATCGAGCTCGTAACCATGCCTTCGTGAGTTATGTTTCAGCATGTCCCAGTTTTCACTAAGTCTGAAAACTGATTATGTTTTTGCTCTGTTCATGTGCTTGTTAGTATATTTTGTGATCCCTTTTGGCTCAAGGTCACTAAGGGACTTTTGTTAAGCTTGTTGAGTAGCTCCAGGCCATGTCTTTCTTTGTCATGTTCAGGTCCTGTAGCATGTTGTTTTGTTGCTTCGAAGAGGGCTATATGATCTGAAATTCCAGACAAGTGTTAATTTCACTAAGTCTGAGATCTGTTTTACCATTTGCGTTTTTGCCATGCTTGTTTGAACCTCCTAATGGATGAATTGGCCGTAGCTCAGTGCTAGACTTTTGTTAAGCACCTTGAATGCTTTCCTGCCATATATTTTGTTGCCATGTTTGGGTGCTGTAGCATGTTCATTTCATTGCATTTAGATGCCTACTTGCTGTAAATCGCAGACCGGTGTCATTTTTGAATCGCTTGCCATTTCCAAACCGTAACTCCGATTCCGGCGTTCTTTATATCGTTTTTAAGCGATTTCATCTCATCTTTCCAGTGGCACCCTTGGAATTCCAAGTTGAGGCCAGGTTCATGCATTTCCTGTCATATCTTGCATTTTGCATCCCGCATCGCATCCCGCATAGCATATCATCTTTGCATCGTGTTGTTTGAGTTTGCACGTGGTTGATTGTATCCTTGTTGCTTGTTTGTCTTGTTTGGGTAGAGCCGGGAGACGAGTTCACTAACGAGGAGCCCGTTGAGTTTGCTTTTGAGGATCCAGTCAACTCTGACAACTGTGCAGGCAAGATGATCATACCCTCGAAATCACTACTATCTTTGCTATGCTAGTTGCTCGCTCTTTTGCTATGCCAATGCTACGATGCCTACCTTTTGCTTGTAAGCCTCCCAAATTGCCATGTCAAACCTCTAACCCACCATTGTCCTAGCAAACCGTTGATTGGCTATGTTACCGCTTTGCTCAGCCCCTCTTATAGCGTTGCTAGTTGCAGGTGAAGATCGGAGGCCGTTCCTTGTTGGAACATCTTTTATTTACTTGTTGGGATATCATTATATTGCTATGTTATCTTAATGCATCTATACACTTGGTAAAGGGTGGAAGGCTCGGCCTCTCGCCTAGTGTTTTGTTCCACTCTTGCCGCCCTAGTTTCCGTCATATCGGTGTTATGTTCCCGGATTTTTGCGTTCCTTACGCGGTTGGGTTATAATGGGAACCCCTTGATATTTCGCCTTGATTAAAGCTTTTCCAGCAATGCCCAACATTGGTCTTACCATTTGCCACCTAGCCTCTTTTTCCCTCGGGTTTCCGGAGCCCGCGGGTCATCTTATTTTAACCCCCCCGGGCCAGTGCTCCTCTGAGTGTTGGTCCGACCGAGTAGACTGCGGGGCCACCTCGGGGCAACTTGAGGGTTAGTTTTACTCGTAGGATGTCTCATCTGAGTGTGCCCTTAGAAAGAGATATGTGCAGCTCCTATCGGGATTTGTCGGCACATTCGGGCGGTGTTGCTGGTCTTGTTTTAACCTATCGAAGTGTCTTGAGTTACCGAGATACCGAGTCTGATCGGAACGTCTTGGGAGGAGGTCTATTCCTTCGTTAACCGTGAGAGCTTGTCATGGGCTAAGTTGGGACTCCCCTGCAGGGATTGAACTTTCGAAAGCCGTGCCCGCGGTTATGGGCAGATGGGAATTTGTTAATGTCCGGTTGTAGATAACTTGAACCTTAATTTAATTAAAATGAATCAACTGAGTGTGTTACCGTGATGGCCTCTTCTCGGCGGAGTCCGGGAAGAGGACACGGTGTTGGAGTAATGTTTGCGCAGGTTGCTCTCTAGTTTCTCGCTCGCGCTTTGCCTCCTCTTCTCGCTCTCTTTTGCGAATAAGTTAGCCACCATACTTGCTAGTCACTTGCTGCAGCTCCTCTTATATTTACCTTGCCTTACCTATAAGCTTAAATAGTCTTGATCGCGAGGGTGCGAGATTGCTGAGTCCCTGTGGCTCACAGATTACTATTACACTAGATGCAGGACCCGATGATTCCGCTCCAGGAGACACATATGAGCTCAAGTGGGAGTTCGACGAAGACTCTCAACGATACTATGTTTCCTTTCCCGACGATCAGTAGTAGTGCCCAGTCGGGGGTGAACGGGACCGTTGTCGCATGTTGGGTTCTCTTTATTTTGGCGCCGTAGTCGGGCCATGAGTGTTTGGATGATGTAATGTTATTTATGTACCTGATTGACGTGGCGAGTGTAAGCCAACTATGTTATCTCCCCTTTTATTATTATATTACATGGGATGTTTGTGAAGATTGCCTAACTTGCGACATATGCCTTCAATGCGATTATATCTCTAAGTCGTGCCTCAACACGTGGGAGCTATAGTCGCATCGAGGGTGTTACAAGTTGAGCCTTCCCCGACCTTAGGAGCCCCATTGCTTGATCGTTTTTAGCGGCCGAGTTGTGTCTAGAAAAATGTTTTGAGTCATTTAGGAATTATATATCGGAGAGCTTAGGAATTCTTTTACTTCCCAGTCTCCTCATCGCTCTGGTAAGGCATCCTGACGTAGGGTTTTGACTCTTCTCTTCTCAAATTTCACTAATTTTTTTAGGATCACGCGGGTATCTTGGAATCGTTCCGATGGTTTTATGATGAGAACATTGACTTGGTGCCTCCTGTCAGGGGTTTAGTGGAAGTGTCCCGGGGAGTTGAGCTCTGAGGTGTTGTCATCATAATTTTATCGTTGTAGTTCTGGAATACCTGAGTTTAGTATGCCGACATCGAAAACCTCTTTTATGCAGTTCGTTGGTGAGATAACCTCGACGCCAACCAGTACTGGGGCGGGAGTTCGGGAGTATCGCCATAACATGTATAACGGATTCTTTTCGAAGGTTGAGGTAGATGGTTTCCGAAGGTTTCTTGGTTAAATGTTGATGGATACAGCTGGATGTAGGATTTTCTAGTTTGGGTGAGATTTTATGCTTCCCTTGTATCCCCAACACCTGATTGCATAACCGGAAAGGTTCGGAAGTTTCATAGGTGGGAATTCTAGTAGCTCTAGTTCTTCTTCCACAGATATTGGTTTGATATTGGGATTTCTTACCGATTATTCATTCTTGATCCGTACCTTGTTGATTTATTTCTCTACCTTAATTCTACGTGGCTTCTCAATTTATGGATATGTGACCATTTCAAGAGGAATGCATTCGTTCATTTTGTTCGGATGTGAAGACTATATGTTGCAATTTTCATTCCGTTGGATTCAGCTTCAATATTTTTCTGTCAATGTGCTAATGGTGGTCAACCTCTTCAGGATGGCTCCTCCAACGCGCACGACTCCGAATCCTGATCCGCCACCACCTCCACCTCCTCCGGAGGCATGGCAAGCTGTGATGGCCGCAACCAATGCAAACACACAGCTGATCATGCAAATTCTTCAAGAGCGCAATCAAGGCAGTCAAGGGAATCAAGGCAGCAATCAGAGTCACTTTGCTACACTCAACCAATTCCTTGCTAATGGGCCAAAGACTTTCAGCAATTGTGTTGAGGCAACCGATGCTGACGATTGGCTTGTGGATCTGTGCAAGCATTTCGAGTGCAGTAACGTCAGGCCTGAGGACTTTGTTAAGTTCGCTTCCTTCCAACTCAAAGATCAAGCTGCAGAATGGTTCCAGTAGTACAAGGACTCTAGAGGTGGATGTGTTATCACATGGGATGATTTCCGTCGAGATTTCCGAGCTCATCATATTTCGCAGAGCGTGGTTGAAAGCAAACGTGAAGCAACTCCGCAGTTTTCTCGGTCTCGCAAGCTATTGCCGAAGATTCGTTGAAAACTTTTCTAAGATCGCGAAGCCTCTCTCAAATCTTCTTTAGAAGCACGTCAAGTACGTTTGGTCTCCGGAGTGTGACATTGCTTTCAACACTTTGAAAGAGAAATTGATCACTGCTCCAGTTCTGACTCCTCCTGATGAATCCAAGCCGTACGAGGTCTTTTGTGATGCCTCTCTCCAAGGTCTTGGCGCAGTATTGATGCAAGAGAATAAAGTTGTTGCTTATACATCTCGCCAATTAAAGCCTAATGAGAAGAACTACCCCACTCATGATCTCGAGTTGACGGCAGTTGTGCATGCTCTTTTGACTTGGAGACATTTTCTATTGGGAAGAAAAGTGGACATTTTCACTGATCACAAGAGTCTCAAGTACATCTTCACTCAGCCTAATCTCAACCTCAGGCAAACTCGATGGGTCGAGATGATTCAAGAGTATAATCCGAGTATTGAGTACACTCCAGGCAAGGCTAATGTGATTGCTGACGCATTGAGCAGAAAGGCTTACTGCAACAGTCTGATTCTCAAGCCTTATCAACCCGAGCTTTGTGAAGCTTTCCGCAAACTTAATCTGCAAGTTGTTCCTCAAGGTTTCCTCGCCAACCTTCAAGTCTCTCCTACCTTAGAAGACCAGATTCGCCAAGCCCAGCTTCTTGATGCTATGGTGAAAAAGGTGAAGATTGGGATTGCTAAGAGCCAGTCCAAGTACAAGTGCTACCGCCTTGATGACAAGGACACTCTCTTCTTCGAGGATCGTATTGTTGTACCCAAAGGTGACCTCCGTAAAGTGATCATGAACGAGGCTCACAATTCTCTCCTCTCCATCCACCCTGGGAGCACGAAGATGTATCAGGACCTTAAGCAAGCTTATTGGTGGACTCGAATGAAGTGCGAGATCGCTCAATTCGTGAATGAATGTGATGTCTGCAGAAGAGTGAAGGCAGAACACCAAAGGCCAGCTGGTCTCCTCCAACCTCTTGCCATTCCAGAATGGAAGTTTGACCACATTGAAATGGACTTCGTGACTGGGTTTCCAAAGTCCAAGCGTGGCAATGATGCTATATTCGTTGTCATCGACAAACTCACCAAGGTGGCTCACTTTCTGCCTATTAAAGAGTCGATCACTGCAGCTCAATTGGCGGAACTCTATACCTCTCGTATTGTCTCTCTGCACGGTATTCCTCAAGTGATCTCTTCAGACCGTGGAAGCATCTTTACCTCGAAGTTTTGGGATTCTTTCCAGAAGGCCATGGGCACTAACATCCGCTTCAGCACAGCTTTCCATCCTCAAACTAGCAGTCAAGTCGAGCGTGTCAACCAGATTCTTGAAGATATGCTCAGGGCTTGTGTGATCTCCTTCGGCATGAAGTGGGAGGATTGTCTTCCTTATACTAAATTCTCCTACAACAACAGTTTTCAAGCAAGTTCGGGCAAGGCCCCATTCGAAATTCTGTATGGCAGGAAGTGCCGTACCCCTCTCAACTGGTCTGAAACCGGTGAACGTCAGCTTTTGGGTAATGACTTAATCACAGAGGTAGAAGAAATGTGCAAAGTCATTCGAGATAACCTCAAAGCGGCCCAATCCCGCCAGAAAAGCTACTATGATAGTAAGCACCGTGATTTGGCTTTCGAGATCAGAGATCATGTTTACCTCCGTGTCTCTCCTATGAAAGGTACTTGTCGCTTCGGTATCAAAGGGAAGCTTGCCCCTAGATACGTGGGACCTTTCAAGATTGTCAGCAAGAGAGGCAACCTCGCCTATCAACTCAAGCTTCCTTCAAACTTTGCAAATGTTCATGACGTGTTCCATGTCTCTCAGCTTCGAAAGTGCTTCAAGACTCCTGACCGCACCGTCAACTTTGAGGACATTGAGCTCCAAGAAGATCTCTCTTATCATGAGAACCCAGTTGCTATTCTTGAAGAGACTGAACGCAAGACTCGCAACAAGTCAATCAAATTTCTCAAAGTCAAGTGGTCACACCATTCCGACCGTGAAGCTACCTGGGAACGCGAGGATCACCTCCGTTCTAAGTACCCGGTGTTATTTCAGTCCTAGATCTCGGGACGAGATCCTTTCGTAGTGGTGGAGTGTTGTAACACCCCCGATGTAACTTTCCCTCTTTGTACTCCAACTCTTGCCGTTTCTGGCGTTAAGTTATATTTATTTCCTCGGGTTCGGGTTTTTGTCTCCGGTGTTGTTATCGTTGTCATGCATCTCATATCATGTCATCATGTGCATTGCATTTGCATACGTGTTCGTCTCATGCATTCGAGCATTTTCCCCGTTGTTCGTTTTGCATTCCGGTGCTTCGTTCTCCTCCGGTGGCCATTTCTAGCTTTCTTTCGTGTGTGGGGATTAAACATTTCCGGATTGGACCGAGACTTGCCAAGCGGCCTTGGTTTACTACCGGTAGACCGCCTGTCAAGTTTCGTATCATTTGGACTTCGTTTGATACTCCAACGGTTAACCGAGGGACCGAAAAGGCCTCGTGTGTGTTGCAGCCCAACACCCCTCCAATTTGGCCCAAAAACCCACCTAACTCTGCTCCATCATCTAGAGCGTTCGATCACGATCGCGTGGCAGAAAATCGCACCTCATTTGGACTCTCCTAGCTCCCTCTATGCCTATATATATCTCCCCCTTCTAAAAAAAATCCCGGATCCCCTCCGTCCCTAACCTCAGATCCATTTCCACCCGCCGCCGCCGGACAAAGGCGCCACCGACGGACACGTCCGCCCTCCGTGTCCGCCGCCACATGTCGCCGCCCTGTTGGCCCGCCTCCGCCGCCGTTCCACCCCGCCGCCAGGCCCGGGAGGCCCGTGGCTGGCCCCCGAGGCCCATCTCGCCTCCTCGCCCGCGAGCCAGCCGCCGCCGCCCCTCTCCTCCCGATCCGGCCGCTGCTCTCCTCCCAGCCCCGCCACGCCATCGTCGGAGAGCTCGCCGGCGCGAGCTCGCCGCCACCCGAGCTCGCCGGCCACCGCACGCCGCCGCCTACGCCCATTGCCGCCACCGGCCGCGCCGCCTCTCCGTCGCCCGGCCTCCCCGGCCATTCCCCTCGCCGGCCCGGCCACCAACGAGCTCGCTGGAGCTACAGTACATCACCGGAGACACCTCGGGAAGTGTGCGATCCAGATTTGAAATTTTAGGTTGACTTTGTTTTTTTCTCGAAGTCCCAGAATTCCAGTCCATGTGCACATGTTCGTGGCTCCGTAACTTTGCATCCGTAGCTCCGATTCATGCATATAGCATATCAAAATGTTCATCTCAGAGAGTACATCATTTCATTCCATTGCATCATTTTCATTTGAGTTCATATTGATGCCCGAAATGCTGTTAGAAGAGGGCTACTTGAGTTAATTGTCAGATCGGTTACTCCGTTTAGCACTTTTGTCATTTTTGCCATGATTAATGTGTGCATGATATGCCCGTGAGTTGTCCATATGTTTTGTTAAGGGTTTTGTCATATTTCGAGAGGTGCAACCCATGTATTTTTAGGATGTGTGTGGTGCCTTGTGCAAGCTTGCAAAGTGGTGCACTTGCTAATTCTGTTTTCAGGGACTTAGTGATTTCACTAAGTCCTGGGATTGTTTATCTCATGATGCCATATGTTCATGTTGTTTCCTAGTGATCCGTGCCTCTTTTGAGGATGATCACTAAGGGAGTTTTGTTAATATTGTAGTGCTAATTCCATCCATTTCTTTGTTTGCAATTATGGAGCACCCTAGCTTGAGTCAATCGAGCTCTACTTTTGCTTCGTTGCGAATCTGGGCAGATGGTCAACTTGTTTGCGATTTTGCCGATGTTATTGTAGTTGATCCGTGCATGATATGCCATTGTTCTTGCCATATCTAGCTTTCATTTTGTGCCGTCTTAAGGGATGTATGCTTGTCTTGCCATGACTTGCACCGTGGTGAGTGCATCGAGCTCGTAACCATACCTTCGTGAGTTATGTTTCAGCATGTCCCAGTTTTCACTAAGTCTGAAAACTGATTATGTTTTTGCTATGTTCGTGTGCTTGTTAGTATATTTTGTGATCTCTTTTGGCTCAAGGTCACTAAGGGACTTTTGTTAAGCTTGTTGAGTAGCTCCAGGAAATGTCTTTCTTTGTCATGTTCAGGTCCTGTAGCAGTTGTTTTGTTGCTCCGAAGAGGGCTATATGATCTGAAATTCCAGACTAGTGTTAATTTCACTAAGTCTGAGATCTGTTTTACCATTTGCGTTTTTGCCATGCTTGTTTGAACCTCCTAATGGATGAATTGGCCGTAGCTCAGTGCTAGACTTTTGTTAAGCACTTGAATGCTTTCCTGCCATGTATTTTGTTTCATGTTTGGTGCTGTAGCATGTTCATTTCATTGCATTTAGATGGCTACTTGCTGTAAATCGCAGACCGGTGTCATTTTGAATCGCTTGCCATTTCCAAACCGTAACTCCGATTCCGGCGTTCTTTATATCGTTTTCAAGCGATTTCATCTCATCTTTCCAGTGGCACACTTGGATCCAAGTTGAGGCCAGGTTCATGCATTTCCTGTCATATCTTGCATTTTGCATCCCGCATCGCATCCCGCATAGCATATCATCTTTGCATTGTGTTGTTTGAGTTTGCACGTGGTTGATTGTATCCTTGTTGCTTGTTTGTCTTGTTTGGGTAGAGCCGGGAGACGAGTTCGCTAATGAGGAGCCCGTTGAGTTTGCTTTGAGGATCCAGTCAACTCTGACAACTGTGCAGGCAAGATGATCATACCCTCGAAATCACTACTATCTTTGCTATGCTAGTTTGCTCGCTCTTTGCTATGCCAATTGCTACGATGCCTACCTTTTGCTTGTCAGCCTCCCAAATTGCCATGTCAAACCTCTAACCCACCATTGTCCTAGCAAACCGTTGATTGGCTATGTTACCGCTTTGCTCAGCCCCTCTTATAGCGTTGCTAGTTGCAGGTGAAGATTGGAGGCCGTTCCTTGTTGGAACATTTATTTACTTGTTGGGATATCATTATATTGCTATGTTATCTTAATGCACTATACACTTGGTAAAGGGTGGAAGGCTCGGCCTCTCGCCTAGTGTTTTGTTCCACTCTTGCCGCCCTAGTTTCCGTCATATCGGTGTTATGTTCCCGGATTTTTGCGTTCCTTACGCGGTTGGGTTATAATGGGAACCCCTTGATATTTCGCCTTGATTAAAGCTTTTCCAGCAATGCCCAACATTGGTCTTACCATTTGCCACCTAGCCTCTTTTTCCCTCGGGTTTCCGGAGCCCGCGGGTCATCTTATTTTAACCCCCCCGGGCCAGTGCTCCTCTGAGTGTTGGTCCGACCGAGTAGACTGCGGGGCCACCTCGGGGCAACTTGAGGGTTAGTTTTACTCGTAGGATGTCTCATCTGAGTGTGCCCTTAGAAAGAGATATGTGCAGCTCCTATCGGGATTTGTCGGCACATTCGGGCGGTGTTGCTGGTCTTGTTTTAACCTATCGAAGTGTCTTGAGTTACCGAGATACCGAGTCTGATCGGAACGTCTTGGGAGGAGGTCTATTCCTTCGTTGACCGTGAGAGCTTGTCATGGGCTAAGTTGGGACTCCCCTGCAGGGATTGAACTTTCGAAAGCCGTGCCCGCGGTTATGGGCAGATGGGAATTTGTTAATGTCCGGTTGTAGATAACTTGAACCTTAATTTAATTAAAATGAATCAACTGAGTGTGTTACCGTGATGGCCTCTTCTCGGCGGAGTCCGGGAAGTGGACACGGTGTTGGAGTAATGTTTGCGCAGGTTGCTCTCTAGTTTCTCGCTCACGCTTTGCCTCCTCTTCTCGCTCTCTTTTGTGAATAAGTTAGCCACCATACTTGCTAGTCGCTTGCTGCAGCTCCTCTTATATTTACCTTGCCTTACCTATAAGCTTAAATAGTCTTGATCGCGAGGGTGCGAGATTGCCGAGTCCCTGTGGCTCACAGATTACTATTACACTAGATGCAGGGCCCGATGATTCCGCTCCAGGAGACGCGTATGAGCTCAAGTGGGAGTTCGACGAAGACTCTCAACGATACTATGTTTCCTTTCCCGACGATCAGTAGTAGTGCCCAGTCGGGGGTGAACGGGACCGTTGTCGCATGTTGGGTTTTCTTTATTTTGGCGCCGTAGTCGGGCCATGAGTGTTTGGATGATGTAATGTTATTTATGTACCTGATTGACGTGGCGAGTGTAAGCCAACTATGTTATCTCCCCTTTTATTACGATTGATGAAGGAAGGATGTAAGAGCCTAAGCTTGGGGATGCCCCATCATCCCAAGCTATTATCCAAGAATGAGTAACCAACTAAGCTTGGGGATGCCCCCGAGTGGCATCCCCGCTTTCTTCCAAGAACTATCAATATTTTACTCGAGACTATATTTTTATTCGTCACATGATATGTGTTTTGCTTGGAGCGTCTTGTATGATATGGGTCTTTGCTTGTTTTATTTTGTGTTTTAAGTTATCAATACTTGCTGGACACACCTATTTGAGAGAGCCAAAATTATGTCATGACTTGTTAGAATTGCTCTCTATGCTTCACTTAAATATTTTATGAGCTAGGACTTGCTCTAGTGCTTCACTTATATCTTTTTGAGCATGGTGTGCTTTATTATTTTTGAAGAAATGCTCTCTTGATTCACTTAGATTTGTTTGAGAGTTAGTAAAATTTTGAAGAAATTCTCTCTTGCTTCACTTAAATTATTTTGAGAGAAAGAAAATTTGTTATGCTCATGATCTTCACTTATATTTGTTTGAGCTTATGAAAAGCAACTCATGAAAATTAGTGCCAAAGTGATAGATATCCAAGAAGAATGAAGTAAAAGAAAATGTCATGAAGATCATTGGGTAAAATAAACTTGATTCTTAGTAATAGTTTTGAGATATGATGATGTGATATGTGAGTTATGTTGATGAGTAATTATGCTTTAGTAGGAATATTGGTGTTAAGGTTTGTGATTCCCTATGCATGCATGAAAGTCAATAATCATGCAATGAAAATTATATCCTACTTATGGTGCATTATTCGGTGTTAATTATGCTTAATGCTTGCTTATGAGATTATTCGTTTCTTGGTTGGTCGTTTCCCAATCTTTTGCTAGCCTTCATTTTGCACTAAGTATGACCTCTACTTGTGCATCCAAAATCCTTTAAACCAATTTTGCCACATGAGTCCACTATATCTACCTATATGCGGTATTCTTTTGCCGTTATAAGCAAATTTGCATGTGCCATCTCTAATTTTCAAAATAAACTTCTCTTTTGTGTGTTTGTTTCATTTGCGGAGCGGTGAGGGGTGGCTAATATTTTCCATGCCAGATGTGTTATTCTCAAGATGAGTGTTTATTCACTTGTCATTGCACGAGAGTAAGACAAAGGTATTAGGGATGCCCAGTCCCGAAATGCAAAAACAAATGAATTTACTTTGTGTTGTCAAATAATAAATTCCTTGGAAAGTGTTGGTATGGAGGGAACCCGTGGATACGGTTAGCCATGGAGAGTGAAAGTTATGGTGGAAAAAGGAATAAACTTTATTTTCTGTTTGGGAACCGCCTATGATATATCTATGCATGGAAAGTGTTGGGAACTCTAAGTCGTTTTCATTGGTGGGATGGATACACTTCCCAAAATGTTTTTATCTCAAATTTTTCGCTTTGAGCTCTGGCACTCTACAAATCCCTACTTCAATCTATGAAGGGACTTTCTTTTACTTTATGCAATTTTTATTTTGAAATTTGAGTCTCCATCTTCTCTCACAAAAGCACCAACTAGGAGGCAATATGATCGTGCTCAAGTATTGGGTGTAGTTAATATTTGAGTGTGTTTCATGAATAGATCAATGTTTGAGCATGATGGGCTAGGCATAACTTATTTTAGCATTGATATTTTGAAAGACATGGTTGCTTGTTGATATGATTGAGTATCTAAATTATTATGTCAAAACTAGACTATTGATTTGAATCACATAAAAGTCCAAATGTCCATGCTATAAAGAAAAGACTATGATATGACTTGATGAACAGCACTCCACATCAAAAATTCTATTTTTATCACTTACCTACTCGAGGACGAGTAGGATTTAAGCTTGGGGATGCTGATATGTCTCCAACGTATCTATAATTTTTGATTGTTCCATGCTTTTTTATTATCAATCTTGGATGTTCTATAATCATTTTATAGTCATTTTATATCATTTTTTGGTACTAACCTATTGACATAGTGCCCAGTGCCAGTTCCTATTTTTTTTCCATGTTTTTCACATAGCAGGAAATCAATATCAAACGGAGTCCAAATGGCATGAAACTTTACAATGATTTTTTTATGGGCCAAAAGGAAGCAGATGGGCCCTGATTGCACCTGGGGGGAGTCCCGAGGAGGGGACAACCCACCAGGGCGCGCCAGGAGGCCTTGGCATGCCCTGGTGGGTTGTGCCCACCTCGGGTACCCCCGGACCGCCTCTTTGCTCTATAAATACCCCAAAAATCCTAGAACCCTAGGGGAGTCGACGAAATATTCATCCAGCCGCCGCAGAGTCCAGAAACACCAGATCCAATCTAGACACCATCACGGAGGGGTTCACCACTTAAATTGGTGCAACTTCGATGATGCGTGAGTAGTTCTTTGTAGACCTTCGGGTCCATAGTTAGTAGCTAGATGGCTTCATCTCTCTCTCTCTCTCTTGATTCTCAATACAATGGTCTCTTGGAAATCCATATGATGCAACTCTTTTACGGTGTGTTTGTTGGGATCGATGAACTTCGAGTTTATGATCAGATCTATGTTTTTATATCCATGAAAGTATTTGAGTTTCTTTGAGCTCTTTTATGCATGATCAAAGAAACTCAAATACTTTGAGTAATAGTAGTAGATGCAGGCAGGAGCCGGTCTACTAATCTTGGACGTGATGCCTATGTAATGATCATTGCCTCGATATCGTCATAATTATTTGAAGTTCTATCAATTGCCCAATAGTAATTTGTTTACCCACCGTTTGCTATTTTTCTCGAGAGAAGCCACTAGTGAAACCTACGGCCCTCGGGTATTATTTCTCATATATTTGCCTTTGCGATCTACTTTTTTCTTGCTTTTATTTTCAGATCTATTAAACCAAAAATACAAAAATACTTTGCTGCACTTTATTTTGTTTGCGATCGATTTATCCAATCTATTACAACCTTTTTACCGTCACACACCAATTTCTGGCGCCGTTACCCGAAAGGGATTGACAACCCCTTTAACACGTCGGGGTGCGAGGTGTTGTTATTTGTGTGTAGGGGTTGTTTACGTTGTGTTGCTTAGTTCCCCTACTAGTTCGATAACCTTGGTTTCATAAGTGAGGGAAATACCTACTGTCGTTGTGCTGCATCATCCCTATGTCTCCGGGGAAATACCGACGTAGTTCCAGCTGCCATCAAGTACCTCCACCTTTGTTCGTGCTTGCGCAGTCATCATGATTCATAGAGCACTTACATCGCACACGGTTAAGACATTATACCCGTGTCCGTTGAGCGTCAGCAGAGTATTTGTAGGAAAAAACATTAGAGAGGGTCAGAAGACAACCACACCAGCATGTGGCCCAAATATATATGAGTGAAAAGGGCGGTCTGTGATGTTAAAAATTCCAATGCACAACTTTGACCACACGGGCCCACGGTTAAGCGCGTCATCGAAGATCGATGAGAGGGGCCAGAAGTCAAGAACCACCTGGAAGTGGCCAAATATATGTAGGAATATTGGGTTTGATGTTTAAAACTTTAAATACACAATGCACAACTTTGGTGGCACCTACCTCGCAAACCCGAAAGCACCCTTGGATATATCTATAATGACATAATGTCGTAGCTAGCTAGGATGCTTGGCCCACCACCTCCCACTTCGTGTCAGCGGGGCGGATGCACGTAATGATACTTTGGTCATACATGCATGTCGCCATGACCTACCATAAGACGGACCAATGAATCTATCGTTTGGTCAAACGACAATTGTTGTTGTCGATAAACTGTTTGGGCCAATAGATTGAACCATCATAAAAATCGTACGAGAGGGACCACAAAACCAACACCTCTTGCATGCGGCACAAAATGATGTACATTGGGAAGGGGTGATGTGTGTTTTCAATATAGAATAATGTACAATTTAGATATGGTGCCTACCTCTCGATACAGACAACAACCATGAAGGCAAGGTAGTTAAGGACGAGATACACATGGGTTCGACGTAGTCCGAGCATGTGGGAGGGAATCCTGATAATGCATGAGCTTGATCTTTGGTTGAGCGACATGTGACGGTGACTGGCCCTAACATGAACTAGGAGGAATTCATTCATGGCCAACACATACCCCTCGTTATCGGTCAAAGGGATGATCTATATACACTCGAGGAGCCCATAGATATGTGTGCCGTCACAAAAAGCCACACAAGGGAGGCATGCTCGATCAGAAGACCCCGTATACACTGCATGCGGCTCGAAAATATGTATGGGCACGGTGGTGTGTGATGTGTTTAAATCCCGAATGCACAACTTCGATGGGCACCAGCTACATTACAAACCAACACCGTACCCGACTCCAAGCCTGGTTCAATACGTACGATGTCGGTTTCCCAACTTTGAGGCGGCGGGGGGGGGGGGGGGGGGGGGGGTGGTCTCTTCCCACGCATGCGCTCAAACTTTATTTGGTCTAGCATGGCACACATCTATACCCCTATATAGTGTGCAAATAACTTTGAAAGTTGGTCGTTGGATGAAGCCAATCCGACGGTACAGAGATGAAAAATCTGAGCACTACTGGCCATTGGATATCATCTATATTCCACCAGATTCTACCACATGTACAATATAGAAGACTCCATGGTTGAACTTAACCATAATGCACAAACCTCAAAACACAACCACTTCTCCTTTGTTCTAGAATCTTCCATATCTTAATTGCCCAGACTTTTTTTTCTAAATGAATTGTCACTATTTGTTTTTACTTTATGCTTTACAATGCACTATTCCATGAATATTAAAATAGATTTTTTTATAAAACTAATTGATTTTGAAAGAGATGAACTATAAGGATTAAACGAACATCTACATCATGCATAGATGACTCAAAGCTTACATGCTATAGTGTGGTATTTATTCATAATTTGGTTACCAAATCTCATGCGTGCAATGCACGTGTACCTTACTAGTATCAATAGGAAACTATCATGGTCAAACCCTTCTCGTTCTTGGGTCAAAGGGATAGATTGTGTGGCCCCCCTCATTGTCGGTAAAGGATAATATATATACTGTGGCACCCCGGCTCAGAGCAACCAGTTTACCTTGCATTGCCAGCCCAGAGATCAAGTCTTCTGGCAACACACAACAACTTGGTACAGAAAACAACCGCTTTATTGACGCTAGCGGAAACATAGGTTTGATATTACATCACATAGTGAGGCTAAGCGGCACACATGATGCAGCTGAACAAATATGTACATTATTTAATGAACATGCAGGGGCCTCGATCATGATAATTATGCGGCAGCAGAACGGCATCGAAGTGGAGCTCCATAGCACAAGGACACCGATGTGGACACGATCTAGAGGCGGGAAGCTCTCTGATCCGATACAACTTGCCTGACATCTGGCATGATACACTAGGTCAGTACATTGAATGTACTTGCAAACTCACAACAAACATAAGCATAATGGCAAACAATATCATGACAATTAATCATGTTAAAGCAATGCAACATGATACTACTATGTGACGCCCCCGATTCAATCGTACACTAATCATACATGCAAACGTGTACGATCAAGATCAGGGACTCACGGGAAGATATCTCAACACAACTCTAAAAATAAATAAGTCATACAGGCATCATAATACAAGCCAGGGGCCTCGAGGGCTCGATTACAAGTGCTCGATCATAGACGAGTCAGCGGAAGCAAAAATATCTGAGTACAGACATAAGTTAAACAAGTTGCCATAAGATGGCTAGCTCAAACTGGGATACAGATCGAAAGAGGCACATGCCTCCTGCTTGGGATCCTCCTAAACTACTCCTGGTCGTCGGCGGCAGCCTGCATGTAGTAGTAGGCACCTCCGGTGTAGTAGGATTCATCATCGACAGTGGCGTCTGGCTCCTGGGCTCCAATATCTGGTTGCGAAAACCGAGAGGAAAGGAAAGGGGGAAAAGAGGGAGCAAAGCAACCGTGAGTACTCATCCAAAGTACTCGCAAGCAAGGATCTACACTACATATGCATTGGTATCAATGAAATGGATAGTATCTGTGGACTGAACTACATAATGCCAGAATAAGAGGGGGTATCTAGTCCTACCAAGACTACGCTTGTGGCAGCCTCCATCTTGAAGCAGTAGAAGAGAGTAGATGGTGAGTTAACCAAGTATCATCGCATAGCATAATCCTACCCAGTGATCCTCTCCTCGTCGCCCTGTTAGAGAGCGATCACCGGGTTGTATCTGGCACTTGAAAGGGTGTGTTTTATTAAGTATCCAGTTCTAGTTTTCATAAGGTCAAGGTACAACTCCGGGTCGTCCTTTTATCGAGGGACACGGCTATGCGAATAGATAAACTTCCCTATAGGGGTGCACCACATTACCCAACACGCTCGATCCCTCTGGTCGGACACACTTTCCTGGGTCATGCCAGGCCTCGAAAGATCAACACGTCACAGCCCTACCTAGGCACAACAAA
Organism: Triticum urartu; assembly: GCF_003073215.2. NCBI lineage: Eukaryota > Viridiplantae > Streptophyta > Magnoliopsida > Poales > Poaceae > Triticum > Triticum urartu. The sequence goes on along the minus strand of NC_053025.1, from coordinate 86,217,512 downwards.
GAGGTTAGCACGCCGGTCTAAATCCTATGCACGCAGGGGTCTGGGCCCATCGCCCGTTGCACACCCACACGTTGCTTACGCGGCCAGTGAGCAGACCTAGCCTCCCTTATACAAGAGCAGGCATTCCAGTCCAACCCGGCGCGCGCTGCTCAGTCGCTGACGTCAAGAAGGCTTCGGCTGATACCACGACGTCGAGTGCCCATAACTGTTCCCGCGTAGTTGGTTAGTGCGTATAGGCCAGTGGCCAGACTCAGATCAAATACCAATATCTCGTTAAGTGTGTTAATTGATGTAACCGTGAACGCCGACCAAGGCCAGGCCCACCTCTCTCCTAGGTGGTCTCAACCTGCCCTGTCGCTCCACCACAAGGATCCACACAGAGGGCCATCAGGAAAGTATGTCCTTTCAGCCCCCGATCCATAAATCACTCGCAGGTACTCTATGAGCCGACCCGAGTTTAGTCACCACATGTATCATATATTATGTATATAAGTAATATACCCATGATCACCTCCCGAGTGATCACGGCCCGATAGTATAGCATCATAGGCGGACAAGAATGTAGGGCCACTGATGATAAACTAGCATCCTATACTAAGCATTTAGGATTGCAGGTAAAGGTAACAACAGTACTAGCAAAGACAGGCTATGCATCAGGATAGGATTAATGGAAAGCAGTAACATGCTACACTACTCTAATGCAAGAAGTAGAGATAAGGAATAGGCGATATCAGGTTGATCAAGGGGGGGGGGCTTGCCTGGTTGCTTTGCAGACAGAAACAGACCCTCGGAGGTGAAGTAGTCGATCACTGGTTCAACCACGGTCTCGGGGTCTATCGAAAAGAAGTAACGGAGGGGGAACACAATAATTAACAGAGAAATCAAAGCATAACATGGAAATACACGGTGCTAGCGATGACCTAACACAGTACTAGGTGCTACCGGCGAAGGGGGGAAACATCCGGGAAAGTATTCCTGGTATTTGACGTTTTCGGACAGACAGACCGGAGGGGAAAAGGTGCATGTTCGCTATGCTAGGGGCATGTGACGGACGAACATAGTGCGTATTCGGATTTGTCTCGTCGTTCTGAGCAACTTTCATGTACAAAGTATTTTCATCTGACTTACAGTTTATTTTATATGTTTTTTCAAAAGATTTAAACAATTTGTAATTTAAACTAATTCGAAAATAAAAATGGAAAAGGCTATGGGTACCTAGAAGTGTACCTAGCCAGAGGCACAATGAGGCTGACAAGTGGGGCCCTGTTGACTGCATAGTCAGTAGTCAACAGTGGACTGTTGACTGGTCAACTGGCCAGGAGGGACCCGCCTATCATTGACTCCAATGTTAACAGTGTCTTAATTGTTTTAATTAACTTTGTTAGCACATGGGGCCCATCTGTAAGTGTCACCTTTTAGTAAAACTAACCTAACCTTTTAATTAGTGATAGGGGCCCATTAGTTAATGGGGGGGGGGGGGGTTAGCGCCTAATCTAAAGGCCAGGGGCCTGGTAGCCACCGGCATAGAGGCCGGATTGAAGCGCTATGCGTGCCGGCGACCATAGGTGCGATGAGGCTGGCCGACTGGAGCAGCTGCGAGCGGGGGTGAGCGGGGGAGAGGCGAAACCAACAAGGAGGGGTGGTTGGGGCGCGGCTGCCGGCGTGAGCGGCGGACAGAGCACGCGTGGGCGGCAGCCTATAGCGAGCGGCGACGACGGAGCTCAACGCCGAGACGGCGAGGGCGTGGGCGGTGGAAGGGCAGGCCGACGTGGATGATCTCAACGAGCCGCAGTAGAGCAGCATGCGAAGGATGCAAGTAGCAGCAGCGAGAGGGGCTATGCGGGCGAGTAGGGATGAGGCCAGGGGCGCGCGGTGAGGGAGCCAAGCTCCCGTCCATGGTGGCCGATGCATAGGGCGACGCGGCGATGCTACGACGGTGGACCCGATGGGGAAAATGGGGGGGGGGGGAAACGAGGAGCTCACTGCAGAGCCGGTACGAGGTCGAAGAGGGTCCGGGTGGGCCGGAGAGGCGGTGGTGATGACGAGGTAGTGATGGCCGGATGGAGAAGACGGCGAGGATGTCGGCTTCGCGACATCCCGGCTTGAATTGACACCCGGGACGGATGAAGGCGGCCGTAGTGGACCGCTTGGACGTGTTCCCGCATGCCAGAGATGGCTGTGGCCGCGACGAAGACGGCGAGGCAGCGGTGACCGTGCCCGGTTCGAGCACGATTTCGAGAAGAAGGGGAAAGGGGCAAAGGGGGAACGAAGGTGGAAAGAGCAAGGGCGATCTAGGGTTTTCGGGAGACGTACTTGTAGGGCGTGGGTGGAGAAGTGGAGGCCATCCACGACCATGGCCGTCGTGCATGTGCGCCACGCACATCCCCAACCTCCTGTAGCGGGAGGTGGGAGGAGAGTTGGGGGCCAGGTGGGCTGGCTTTGCTAGTTGGGCCCAGTGGCCCGGTAGATTAGGCTTGCCCCCCTTTCACTTTTTATACTTTTCTTTATTCTTTTATGTTTTCTTATCTAGTTATTGTTTTCTATTTAGTTTCAGCTGTCAAATGAATTTCGTTGAATATAAAATTTGGCACATAAATATTGGGTCATATAAAGGAGCTGCAGACAAAGTTTCAAAACATTTTGAAAAGGATAAATATTTGTTTATTTTTAAAGGTTAATCTAAATGTTGTTTGCTCCTGCTTTAATTGTCCTAGAGGCATATAAACATTCCCAATAATGTTGGTTGATGTTTGTTAATTAGTTAGTGAATATTTGCAACCTTTTGAACATTTTTAATTTACTGTTTTAACAAATTATAATTTGGCTTGTTATTAGAATTTGAATTTAAACTTAGTTTGAAACAAGTGAGGTTTAGCAAAATTTTAATCAGGATGACCTGGCATCATTAACAGGGGTTTACTGTAGCTTAACTATCGAGGTGTCACATACTGATGCGGTGAAATCAACTTGTGCACTAAGTCACTCGGACTCTCTTACCAGACGGGTTACCTCGTAACCGAGCGGTGATCATACCTGGATCACAAACGAAGCCAACACTTTGGTTCCCACCACGATCATATTCATGATCCCACAAATCATCACATAACCAGTGCCAACAATAAACTTTTAGTGTTCAATATTATTTATTAATGTTGATCCATGGTGTGACTTACTCATGAGCTATGTCCATAACCAAGGACGCGGCTATCGACAGATTAAATACACTTTGCAGAGGTAGCGCACTTTACCCACACCACGGAATCCATGGCCTTGTCATCCCATTCGGGTGGAACAACGACATCCCGACGAAACCCTCCCATTGTCATGACATTCTCCCGGCCACTCCGACCAACTCCCCACTTGGCTAAGTCATGGGTGGCCCCGTGCCTACCAAAGGTATCAACGACCACCGTCGTGGCAAAAAGGTCCCAAACAGGGGCAAGGTACCATAACAACAAACGGGCACACAAGGTTATGTCTCCTTACCGGGCTAGGGTACCGTACGCCCATAACCTTCCCTCATTGGAGGTACCGACCAGAGGCACGACAGCGGACCGAATCAAGACCTCCCCATAAAGGTAAATGTGGTCGCACTGGAAAAAACTCGATTCAGTGGCACCATGACTCGATCAACGTTATGTTCAAGTTGGATTGACATCAGTTTAATCTTGAAAATAAAATAACTCAAGTCATCATATGCCATGGTCATGCAACTACTCGACATGCAAAACATACCACTCAAAGCGACCGATCAACATCATCAAAATTTCTTACTTGCACTAGTCATCAACTAAGCCTTACTAGTTCAACTTTACTGGTTCTTAACATTCATCATCTTAATTATCTAATAATGTATAAAAAAATCAATTTATCACAAGAAAAACTACCATTATTCATGAAAGCATAATCACTTCAATGGAAATTTCTTCTACTGACTTAAACTAGTTCATGCATTCAACCAGTACCATAATAAAGCAATTCAAGCATGGCAAAGTAACTAGCACTAAGCAATATTTACTTCAATAATTTAAATGCATGCAAATAACTCATATTCAAGTTGGAAAAATCATAGATATTGAAATGACACCATCCAAATGTTGGTGTGGCTTGCCTTAGTGCAGAGGAGGTTCACACTCCTCCTAGTGATCTTCAAGACAAGCTTCTCCTTCTAAAAATATTTCAAAACAGGAAAATAAAATATGAAGAACCACTCTGAAAATCAACAAAAATTCTAGACAGCAAGGAAAAATCTCAACTTTGGTGTGCTGCTAGAACTTTTCAAAACAAACACAATGAAAAAAGAATCAACTCATTTGGACTTGTAGTTTAGGAGTTATGGCTGGTCAAAGGTGCTTGCCAAATTTTTGAATTAAATTTGAATAAACAGAAAACCATGGGGGTGACGTCGAAGGCGTATTCTCTGAATACGCCTCCACTCGTACCGCTTCGGGCGCGAGTGGAGAGGCTGACAATGGGCCCCGCTGGTCAGGTGAGGAGAGAGGGGGAGAGAAACAGAGGGACGATAGTGCTTCACCAGAGCTTACGCCAATGAGGAGAGGTCCTTGGACGAATCCAAAGGGATAGAAAGAGAGAGGGGGTCGAGGGGCACCTCCCTGTACCCATGGCTTGACGAGAGGTGGCCGGAGCAGCTCGCAACTAAGCTCGCAAGCGGCGGCTGTGGTCGGGTCTTGCCACAGAGGGAGAAGATGACGAAGTGGGGCAGTTCCAGGGGCTGCAACGCGTCCAGGCGGCACCAATGGACCTCCAAGGAGTCACGTGAGCAGTTGCTCGAGCTCGAGGGGCACCGGAGCAAGGAGGAGGGGCTGTAGGATCGCCGGCGAGCTCGGGTCAGGGACGCAGCCAGAGGCCTGCCCGGTCGGGCTGCGGCTATGCTACGGCTTCCTGGTGGTTGTGTGGTGGCTTTGGAGTGCTCGGAGCGGTGGGAGGGTGATACGTCTCCGTCGTATCTATAATTTTTGATTGCTCCATGCCAATATTATACAACTTTCATATACTTCTGGCAACTTTTTATACTATTTTTTGGGACTAACATATTGATCCAGTGCCCAGTGCCAGTTCCTGTTTGTTGCATGTTTTTTGTTTCACAGAAAATCCATATCAAACGGACTCCAAACGGGATAAAAACTGATAGAGATTTTTTTGGAATATATGTGATTTTTGGGAAGAAGAATCAACGCGAGACGATGCCCGAGGGGGCCACGAGGCAGGGGGCGCGCACCAGGGGGTCAGGCGCGCCCTGGGCCCTCGTGGCCACTCCGTAAGGCGGTTGGTGCCCTTCTTTCGGCGCAAGAAAGCCAATATCCGAATAGAAATTGTGTTAAGATTTCAGCCCAATCGGATTTACGGATCTCCGGGAATAGAAGAAACGGTGAAAGGCCAGAATCTGAAACACAGAAACAGAGAGAGACAGAGAGACAGATCCAATCTCGGAGGGGCTCTCACCCCTCCGCTGCCATGGAGGCCATGGACCAGAGGGGAAACCCTTCTCCCACCTAGGGAGAAGGTAAAGGAAGAAGAAGAAGGGGGTCTGTTGGTGTCAAAACCGGTGGATCTCGGGTAGGGGCCCCCGAACTGTGCGTCTAAGGCGGATGGTAACAGGAGGCAGGGGACAAGATGTTTACCCAGGTTTTGGCCCTCTTGATGGAGGTAATACCCTACTTCCTGCTTGATTGTTCTTGATGATATGAGTATTACAAGAGTTGATCTACCACAAGATCGTAGAGGCTAACCCTAGAAGCTAGCCTATGGTCTGATTGTATGTTGCCCTACGGGATAAACCCTCCGGTTTATATAGACACCGGAGGGGGTTAGGGTTACACAAGGTCGGTTACAAGGGAGGAGATCTACATATCCGTATTTCCTAGCTTGCCTTCCACGCCAAGGAGAGTCCCATCCGGACACGGGACGAAGTCTTCAATCTTGTATCTTCATAGTCCAATAGTCCGGCCAAAGGATATAGTCCGGCTGCCCGAAGACCCCCTAATCCAGGACTCCCTCGGTAGCCCCTGAACCAGGCTTCAATGACGATGAGTCTGGTGCGCAATATTGTCTTCGGCATTGCAAGGCGGGTTTGTCCTCCGAATACTCCATATAAGATCTTGAGCACAAGGATAGTGTCCGGTTATGCAAAATAAGTTCCATATACCATCGTAGAGAGAATAATATTTCCACAAATCTAATCTGCTGACACGTTTAGCAACATCACATCATGTCATGGCTCGGTCATTATTCGAACCGTTTTCCTCAACCAGCACCGCACATATTGCGAGGCGGTTTTCTTGACATGTCTAGTCGAAGCAGAGATCGTGTCCCCTTATCACGGGATTCTAATCAATATGGGTATGGGTAACCCAACCGCGCCATCAATTACGGCACTCGGGGAGTAAGCGAGTTTAACAGGTAAGTGGGGAGGCGCATCGCCTCCTCCGCCCTTATAAAGGGACAAAGATTCACCCTTTTTACCCACGCCCTCCTTCTCCTTGCTTATCCATTCTCGCGCACTCGAGCTCCAGCGCCCAAGTTCGCGTCTTTCTCCTCAAACCACTCCAATCATGTCCGGAGCGGGAGGCAAGTGGATAGTCTCCTCCGTCACGGCGGAGGACATCACAAAGCTACGGGCAGCCGGATATCTGGCCGCGGACATCGCGCACCGGCTGCCAGCTGCGGGGCAGATCATCCCTACGCCCGAACCCCATGAGAGGGTAGTTTTCCTTACCCACTTCGTCCGCAGACTGGGATTTCCTCTCCACCCGTTTGTCCGTGGGCTCATGTTCTACTACGGGCTGGATTTTCATGATCTGGCCCCCAATTTCATCCTCAACATCTCGGCGTTTATCGTCGTGTGCGAGGCCTTCCTCCGCATCAGGCCCCACTTCGCCCTGTAGCTGAAAACCTCCAATGTCAAACCGAAGGTGGTGGTCGGCCAACAAGCAGAGTGCGGAGGCGCCATGGTGGGCAAAATGCCCAACGTCACCTGGCTAGAAGGCTCCTATGTGGAGACCATAAAGGGGTGGCAATCGGGGTGGTTCTACATCACCGAGCCGCGCGACACCAACTGGGTGGCGGCCCCCAAATTTTGATCCGGAATCCCCACGCGGCTCACTTCCTGGAAAGAGAAGGGCCTGTCCTGGGGTTCTTCGGTAGAGCTGACCGGACTCCAGACCTGCATCAGGAACATGATGAGCAAGAAAATCAAGCTCGTCAACGTGGTCCAGGTCATGCTCTTCCGCCAGATTCTCCCGTGCCAACGACAGGCATTCAATTTGTGGGAGTTTGACTCAGCCCAGCACCAAACGCTGCGAGAGCTCTTTGACACGACGCACGAGGACGTCTGGAAGGTTCTGTTCAAAGGCACTGAGGTGCCTCCTTCCCTCTCCGAGGACCACAGACTCAGCGCAAAGCGCCACGCTAATCTGGTAAGTTTTCGTATCTCGCAGGGTATTTATTTGCCCCGGTTAAATGATGTGCGGGATCTAAGCTCTCATGCCATTAACAGGACTGGATAAAGACAGCAGAGCAGCTTGATTGCCCAGCCCCTCTGCCTGAAGATCCCGCAGATGCTCTCTTGACGGAGATGATGACTCCGGCACCTTACAAGGTGCCGGTGAAGAAGACCAAGAAGAAGGCCACGGGGACCCGAAAGGGTCTCCGGCACAAGGTTGTATCAGACTCATTCAACGATGACTCATACGCGCCCTCCTCCCATAAAAACGAGGAGGAGGAAAGTTCTCTCCCCCCGGACGGGGGAGACAAGAAAAGGAAGGCCGACCCAACCGGGGAGGCCGAAGGGTCCAAGAAGGGAAGGACCCGCGCTCCGGACTGTTCCACGACGGCCGCCGACAGCGGCGACGAGTGGCTACCCAGGGTCAAGCCCCTGGCGATGTCGTAAGTGTTCGGACACCATAGTACTTCATGGTATGTTTTATTGTACTGCTTCTCCTCATGCCGAACATGATTATAAAGTCTGTCCCGAGCTCATCTCGATGTATCCTTGTCGAGCGGCTCATTGGAATCGTCGGATATGAACAGTGGTTCTCTTCCGACCGCTTCCACCCCTCACCCTACGGACAACGCCGAGGTGTTGTCTCAAAAGGCACCGAGCCAAGGGGAGGTGGTCCTGGGGGCGCCTTGAGGCGACCTCCTAGACCCTGGGTACCAAGGGAGTGAGGCTCCTACGGGCTCCGAGTTCGGACCCCAGCCGAACACTACGCTGGAACCTTCGATGGTTCCGGACTCCGGCAGGCAGTCCCCCGTTCAGGGGGGCCAACCACCCGTGCTGGTGTCCTCTGTCCATCTAGAGGCACCAGACAACTTGCTGGAAGCGCTTCGCAGCGCTTCCATCGACGAAGAGCACCGCACTATCATGAGTGCGGTGATCAAGAAGGTTCAGTCCACCAAAAACGGGCTGACCGAAGCTTGCGCCAGCCTCCTAACAGGCTTTGAGGTAAGAAACCAAAATATATATAAGAAAATATTACCGCATATATAGTAGCCCCTGATGCTCTGTTCGGTGTTCGAGAAGAAAGGCGAATAGAGGATCAAATGATGAGTCAGGAGTCTAATAAGAATATGTCTATGTGTAAGTGCAGGCTTCCCTGCTGGCCGCTGCCGCACGCTCTACGGAGGTCTCTGCACTGAAGCAGGACCTGGAGCGGTCCGAGAACGAGCTTGGCCTTACCAAGAGGCAGCTCGAGGAGAGCAAAGGTAAGCAATACCTTGTCTACACTTTGGAAAAGAAGTTTGGTTGTAAAATAATAGGATCACCATGAATTTGCCAGGGGCCACGACCTAGGTGGCGACCCTGAAGAAGGCCCTGTCCGAGGCCGAAGACAAAGCGGCCAAGGAGCGCATGGAGCGGGAGAAGCAAGAAGCCCGAGTGGGCGAGGTGCAGCAAGAGCTCGAGGCTCTCGCCAAAAAACACGAGTCCTTGGAGCTTGACTCTAAGACGCGAGAGTCTGAGTTCGCACAGGCGCTTGAAAGCGCCCGGAGCGCCAAGGCTGAAGCCCACAAGGCCCTCCAGGAAATTGATGCGGTGAAGAAGATAGCAGCGGGTAAGGCATTCATTATGCAAAGCAAGCATGTGAAGGAAACTTTCCTTTTTCTTACCCGAGTTCGGAGCTCTCCAGGAGCGTTTACAGATCTTCCCCGCGGTGTACTGGATGCCGCGGAGTTTTACTGGGCTGAGGAGGGGAGCTCGACGAAGAAGTTGTTCTGGTCTCAGTATACTGGGACCGAACACCCAATGCCCTTGAGCGACCAGCTGAAGCAATTGGTCGAGCTTCACAAGGCGGCCGAACATGCCATGAAGGGCCTTATAGTCCGGATGTGGCCTGGCGAGCCCCTGTCCGGTAGCTACTTCGGTCTGGTGAGGCGTCTTGTGGAGGCCTGCCCGCGGCTTGAAGTCATAAAGCGGTCCATCTGCGTCGAGGGTGCGCGCAGGGCTTTTGACCGGGCGAAGGTGCACTGGGCGAAGCTGGATGCCGTGAAGCTGGTGAAGGAGGGGTCGTCAGAGGGCAAGGAGCATCGCCACCCCGAGATGTACTATGAGAGTGTCCTGAAGGGTTCCCGCCTTGTGGCGGATGAATGTGCCAGGGATGTAATTTTTGAATGATCACGCTCCTGTGATCCTGTAATGTGAAACAAGTTCATCTGCGCTATGCAACGCTTTTTGTGTTTTAAAATATTACCTTCTGTGCGGCCGTTTATAATATCTGAGAGTTGGCCAGTCATCGGCTTCTGCCCCCATGTAACTAGTACTGGGGTGTTCGGGATAAACCTGAGCACTCTTTACCCCAATTTTGGGTCCTTCAAGGGAGGTGTTCAGCGCAACGAACCATGCAATCGGACTATAAGGCTTTATCACTCTCACTTAGCCATAGAAGTCTACAATTTTAAACTTTGGTGAAGCCCCTAGTGTTCGGAAGGCCGAATTTGGGGCGCTATACTCGCCTAAGCCGGACAAGGCCGGCTCCTCGCCCGAAGCGGAAAAAGTCTTTAAGGACTTGAGACCTCTCGAACAGTGACCAGTCTCTCGCCTTATCATGACAGTCAGTTTTCGGCTTTCTCTACTGAGGCGCTCGTCCGGAAGAACCGGGACACAATCGCAGTAGTTCTCCCACCGCTACCTTAGCCGATATAATGGAACGTAAGGTACCAAAGCATGGGAGCCGGTCAAACCCAACATTTGACCAAAGACATGATTCGGAGCTGATGCATATAATGCTATAAGTTCAGGGTGCCGCACTGTCGAAAGTGTTCGGACTTCTTGCGCCGTATTATGGGGTAAACGAAAGCCCCTAGCGTACTGACCGTACCCGAACGTACGGGTGCGGATTGTCGTATATGGACATATAAGAGATAAAAAAGATAAATAATGCAATAATAGACTAATGATATGCATTGTTATTTAAGGAATACGTCGAAGCATACTGGTACAAGTAGCGCAATAAGCAGAAAGTAGGACAATTCGAAATGTCCTATCCAGGGAAAGCTGCGCGTGGATAGCAAAAAGCGGGTATATCAATTATTATTATAGACCAGCTGGGGGTTCCCATGTTCATCTTAGCTTCTTGCCGCCTTGGTTGTTGCTTCCCGTAATGTGTCCGGCAATCGTACTGCCAGAAAAGGCTTCCAGGGGGTTAGGTCCTGAAAAGAGAAAAGAAATGATAAAGGTACATAGCCCCTAGTGCGGTTAAGCCGCATTGTGGGACGTGCCCTGATCGTGCCCCGTCTATATCCATGGTATTATCAGTGCGTAGTTATGTACGCGCGGCACAGATTTCGTTGCTTGACTGGGATTGGGACGGGGCCGAATTGCTAGGCGAGCTCTAAACGTGCCAGGCGATCCTGTTGCAGCTTATTCCGGACTCGCTTGAAGGTGTCCGGGGGCTGTGACGCCGAATTAGTGGTTTGCCTTAAAAGGCTGCTTTGTGCTTCTGCTGCAAGGGCCGCAGTGTGCTCTTCCATGCGGAGCGAGCGTTCTGTGTTTCCATTTACTGTTATGACCCCCTAGGTCCTGGCATCTTGAGCTTGAGGTATGCGTAATGTGGCACTGCATTAAATTTTGCAAATGCTGCTCGTCCGAGTAGTGCGTGATAGCCACTGCGAAATGGGACGATATCGAAGATTAACTCCTCGCTTCGGAAGTTGTCTGGTGATCTGAAGACCACTTCCAGTGTGATTGAACCTGTGTAATGGGCCTCTACACCTAGGATGACGCCTTTAAATGTGGTTTTGGTGGGTTTGATCCTCGAGGGATCGATACCCATTTTTCGCACTGTGTCCTGATAGAGCAGGTTCAGGCTGCTGCCTCCGTCCATAAGGACTCGAGTGAGGTGATTTCCGTCGATGATGGGGTCTAAGACCAGTGCGGCGGATCCGCCATGACGGATACTAGTGGGGTGGTCCCTGTGATCAAAGGTGATCGGGCAAGCAGACCATGGGTTGAACTTTGGGGCGATGGGCTCCATCGCAGAGACGTCCCTTAGTGCATGCTTCCGCTCCCTCTTGGGAATGTGGGTTGCGTATATCATGTTCACCGTGTTCACTTGTGGGGGGAACCCCTTCTGTCCTCCCGTGTTCGGCGGCCGGGGCTCCTCCTCGTCATCACTATGCAGCCTCTTGTCCTTGTTTTCGGCATTTAACTTGCCGGCCTTCTTGAACACCCAGCATTCTCTGTAGGTGTGATTGGCTGGCTTGTCGGGGGTGCCGTGGATTTGACACGAGCGATCCAGTATGCAATCCAAACTCGACGGAGCTGGAGTACTTCTTTTAAATGGCTTGTTCTGCTGATCGGATCTAGAGACTCTGAATCTGGCATTGACTGCCGTATCTTCGGTGTTATCGCCGTTATTGCGGCGCTTTGGTCTGTTACAACGTTGCCTGCCGTTGGCATCTTTGATATCCGAAGTGCCCGGATTCCTCAATGTGTTGTTGCTGTGAGCCAGCCAGCTATCCTCGCCTGCGCAAAAGCAGGTCATGAGTGTTGTGAGGGCTGCCATAGATTTCGGCTTCTCGTGGCCAAGGTGGCGAGCCAGCCACTCGTCATGGATGTTATGCTTGAATGCCGCTAGGGCCTCTGCGTCTGGACAGTCGACAATTTGTTTTTTCTTAGTCAGGAACTGTGTCCAGAATTGTCTAGCCGATTCCCCTGGCTGCTGGGTTATATGGCTCAAGTCATCAGCATCCGGTGGTCGCACATAAGTGCCCTGGAAGTTGTCAAGGAATGCGTCGTCCAGATCCTCCCAACTGCCGACGGAGTCTGCTGGCAAGCTGTTCAGCCAATGCCGAGCTGGTCCTTTGAGTTTTAGTGGGAGGTACTTGACGGCATGTAGATCATCCCCGCGAGCCATGTGGATGTGAAGAAGGAAATCCTCAATCCGTACAGCGGGATCTGTTGTACCATCGTATGATTCGATATTTACGGGTTTGAAACCCTCCGGGAATTCATGATTCATAACTTCATCAGTGAAGAATAGGGGGTGTGCGGCGCCTCTGTGCCGGGCTATATCCCGACGCAGTTCATATGAGTCTTGTCTGCTATATTCGGCCCGGCCGGATTTGCTCTTGGCATATCCCACGCGACGATCATCGTCCCGTGTTGGCGCGCGTGCCCGTGACCCGTATATTGACCTTGCGATTTTTGCCTTACTGTCCAATACATCTCGCAGGTCCCATGTGTTGCCCTGAGCCTTCGTATTTTTGATTGAGTGGCGGCGGGGTGCAGGCTGAACTTCAGGCTGAAACGCCTCTCTGGCTCGGCCACGCAGTGGCCGGTCAGCCGCATCGTACACTTGTGAATGAGGTTTCAATGCTTCCTCCTCGAGTTCGTACTCCTCGGCCGCAACGACTTCGGTCCATCTGTCTACTAGCAAGTCTTGATCAGCTTGAAGCTATTGCTGCTTTTTCTTTAGGCTATTTGCCGTGGCCATAAGCCGGCACTTGAAGCGCTCTTGCTCGACGGGGTCCTCAGGCACGATAAATTCTTCGTCGTCGAGGCTCGCCTCGTCTTCGGAGAGAGGCCTGCAATTGTCCTCCTCCGATTCTCCATCTGCTGCCTGCTTTGGAGGGCTAGCTTGTTCGTCCTCCGGCTCTGCATCGTGCTGGAGGGGATTGTTGTTGTCTTCGGCACTATCCGGAGTGTTATTATCTCCTGTGTCGGTATCACTACTTTTGCTGTGGCGGGACTTAGAGCGGCGCCGCTGACATCGTTGATTGGGTTGCTTCTTGGAGGGGTCATCCTCCGTTGTCTCGTCGCCATTGCCTTCTTTGGGGGTGTCCACCATGTATATATCATATGCTGAGGTGGCGGTCCAGCGCCCTGTGGGTGGTGGTTCCAATTCGTCTCCTGCATCATCGTCCATACCGTCGAAGTCTTCAAAGTCAAAGTCGAGCATGTCGGTTAAATCGTCGACAGTGGCTACTAAGTGGGTGGTGGGTGGGCAGCGAATTTCTTCGTCGTCCGCATCCCATTCTAGCCGGACATAGTTTGGCCAAGGTTCTCCTGACAGGGAGAGAGACCTTAATGAATTTAGCACATTGCCAAAAGGTGAGTGCTGAAAGATATCCGCGAAGGTGAACTCCATAATCGGCGCCCAGTCGGGTTTGAGGCTACGGATGTAAGAGGCTCGGGGTCCGTGGCCGGGATTGAATCCAGTGGTTCGGTGACACGGGTCTCGTAAGGGGTGAAGTCAGCATCCGGCTGTATCGCCACTGAGAGTGCGGCCTCCATGGCGGGGTCTATCCCTCCGCTCTCGGATGGCACGAGTTGCTCCGGATTGACGGCCGGAGTAGTTGCAGATGCCATCTCCCGAATACCGACCGACGGTAGAGTTATGCCATGCTCGTCGTGACTGTGCGGCACACCTGACATGGGTTCGAATCCGTCGAAGATCAAGTCTCCGCGGATATCGGCCATGTAATTCAAGTTTCCGAATCTGACCTGATGGCCAGGGGCGTAGCTCTCGATCTGCTCCAGATGGCCAAGCAAATTGGCCCGCAGTGCGAAGCCGCCGAATACAAAGATCTGTCCGGGGAGGAAAACCTCACCCTGGACCGCATCGCTACCGATGATCGAAGGAGCCATCAAGCCTTATGGTGACGACACAGTGGAACTCTCAATGAAAGCACCAATGTCGGTGTCAAAACCGGTGGATCTCGGGTAGGGGGTCCCAAACTATGTGTCTAAGGTGGATGGTAACAGGAGGCAGGGGACAAGATGTTTACCCAGGTTCGGGCCCTCTTGATGGAGGTAATACCCTACTTCCTGCTTGATTGTTCTTGATGATATGAGTATTACAAGAGTTGATCTACCACGAGATCGTAGAGGCTAACCCTAGAAGCTAGCCTATGGTCTGATTGTATGTTGCCCTACGGGCTAAACCCTTCGGTTTATATAGACACCGGAGGAGGTTAGGGTTACACAAGGTCAGTTACAAGGGAGGAGATCTACATATCCGTATTTCCTAGCTTGCCTTCCACGCCAAGGAGAGTCCCATCCGGACATGGGACGAAGTCTTTAATCTTGTATCTTCATAGTCCAACAGTCCGGCCAAAGGATATAGTCCGGCTGCCTGGAGATCCCCTAATCCAGGACTCCCTCAGGGTCCCTCTCCCCCTCTCTCCCGGTGGCGCCGGAACACCGTCGGGGCCATCATCGTCACCGCAATCTACACCAACACCTCCGTCATCTTCACCAACATCTTCATCACCTTATCCCATCTATCTACAGTGGTCCACTCTCCCGCAACCCGCTGTACCCTCTACTTGAACATGGTGCTTTATGCTTCATATTATTATCCAATGATGTGTTGCCATCCTATGATGTCTGAGTAGATTTTCGTTGTCCTATCGGTAATTGGTGAATTGCTATGATTGATTTAATTTGCTTGTGGTTATGTTGCTGTCCTTTGGTGCCCATCATATGAGCGCGCGCATGGATCACACCATAGGGTTAGTTGTATGTTGATAGGACTATGTATTGGAGGGAAGAGTGACAGAAGCTTCAACCTAGCATAGAAATTGATGCATACGAGATTGAAGGGGGACCAATATATCTTAATGCTATGGTTGGGTTTTACCTTAATGAACGTTAGTAGTTGCGGATGCTTGCTAATAGTTCCAATCATAAGTGCATAGAATTCCGAGTCAGGGATGACTTGCTAGCAGTGGCCTCTCCCACATAAAACTTGCTATCGGTCTAGTAAAGTAGTCAATTGCTTAGGGACAATTTCGCAACTCCTACCACCACTTTTCCACACTCGCTATACTAACTTTATTGCTTCTTTACCTAAAACAACCCCTAGTTTTTATTTACGTGCTCTTTATATTCTTGCAAACCTATCCCGTTACACCTACAAAGTACTTCTAGTTTCATACTTGTTCTAGGTAAAGTGAACATTAAGCGTGCGTAGAGTTGTATCGGTGGTCGATAGAACTTGAGGGAATATTTGTTCTACCTTTAGCTCCTCGTTGGGTTCGACACTCTTACTTATCGAAAGAGGCTACAATTGATCCCCTATACTTGTGGGTTATCAAGACCTTTTTCTGGCACCGTTGCCGGGGAGCAATAGCGTGGGGTGAATATTCTCGTGTGTGCTTGTTTGCTTTATCACTAAGTAATTTTTATTTTCTGTTCTAAGTTGTTTTGTATCTTTAGTTATGGATATGGAACACGAAATACCAAAAAAATTAGGTTTACTTGCTACTCCTGGAGATGGGGAACCTCCTAAAACCCTCGATGCTCATTATGTGAAAGATATTATGCACTACTTTAATAATCCTGAGAAAACCCCATTCAATTATGTAATGGGAGACACGTTAGATCAACGTGAATACTTTAGGGAATATCGCTTGACTCAAAAATGGAAATTATTATGGGATCAAATTTATATGTTGCATTGGTATGCTCGGCAACTATGCTTGAGATATAGTTATACTTGTTGCTCTAGGATATAGGCTGCACACTCCCTTTTCATGCAATTTTAATGATGATGAAACCTTGGCTTGTTATTCTAATGGTATATATGATTACTATGATGTGGAATAAATAGAAGAATTCGTTGCTTTTATGGGTGCTTATGAAATTGAATCTTTGTTTAAAGAGTTTGAAGATTTTGATGATTTAGTTTATAGACCTAAAAATTTAGCCATCCTTAAATATTTCTATGAGAATTATAAATACAATTATGATATTGATGAATTTATCGAGAAAGTCTCCGCTATCCAAGAAGAGACTAATATTTTGCAGGAGTCTATGAAAGAAGAAATTAATGACATTGTGAGCTCATTGGATGAAAAAGATGATGAGGAGAGCGAAGAACAAAAGGAGGAAGATTGGATCAGCTACCCGTGCCCACCTTCTAATGAGAGTAACTCTTCAACTCATACATTGTTTAGTTTCCCTTCGTGCTTACCGAAGGATGATTTCTATGATGATTGTTATGATCCCGTTGATTCTTTTGAAATATCCCTTTTTGATGATGCTTGCTATGCTTGTGGCCAAGATGCTAATATGAATTATGCTTATGGAGATGAACTTGTTATAGTTCCATATGTTAAACATGAAATTGTTGCTATTGCACCCACTCATGATAGTCCTATTATCTTTTTGAATTCTCTCGACTACACAATATCGGAGAAGTTTGCCCTTATTAAGGATTATATTGATGGGTTGCATTTTACCATTGCACATGATGATTTTGATAGATATAATATGCATGTGCTTGCTTCTCCTACTTGAAATTATTATGTGAGAGGAACTACATCTCCGCCTCTCCATGTTTCCAATATGATAAAATTGCAAGAAACTATTTATACTACGCATTGGCCTTTACTATGTGTGCATGAATTGTTCTTTTATGACATGCCGATGCATAGGAAGAGAGTTAAACTTCGTCATTGCTTGATATTGAAGGAAATATTCCCTAGAGTCAATAATAAAGTTATTATTTATTTCCTTATTTCATGATAAATGTTTATTATTCATGCTAGAATTGTATTACCCGGAAACATAATACATGTGTGAATACATAGACAAACAGAGTGTCACTAGTATGCCTCTACTTGACTAGCTCGTTGATCAAAGATGGTTAAGTTTCCTAACCATAGACATGAGTTGCCATTTTATTAACGGGATCACATCATTAGGAGAATGATGTGATTGACTTGACCCATTCCGTTAGCTTAGCACTTGATCATTTAGTTTGTTGCTATTGCTTTCTTCAGGACTTATACATGTTCCTATGACTATGAGATTATGCAACACCCGTTTATCGGAGGAACACTTTGTGTGCCACCAAACATCACAACGTAACTGGGTAATTATAAAGGTGCTCTACAGGTGTCTCCGAAGGTACTTGTTGGGTTGGCGTATTTCGAGATTAGGATTTGTCACTCCGATTGTCGGAGAGGTATCTCTGGGCCCACTCAGTAATGCACATCACTTAAGCCTTGCAAGAATTGCAACTAAAGAGTTAGTTGCGGAATGATGTATTACGGAATGAGTAAAGAGACTTGCCGGTAACGAGATTGAACTAGGTATTGGAATACCGACGATCGAATCTCGGGCAAGTAACATACCGATGACAAAGGGAACAACGTATGTTGTTATGCGGTTTGACCGATAAAGATCTTTGTAGAATATGTAGGAACCAATATGAGCATCTAGGTTCCGCTATTGGTTATTGACCGGAGACGTGTCTCGGCCATGTCTACATAGTTCTCGAACCCGTAGGGTCCGCACGCTTAAAGTTCGGTGACGATCGTAATTAGGGTTTTTGTGTTTTGATGTACCGAAGGTTGTTCGGAGTCCCGGATGTGGTCCCGGACATGACGAGGAGTCTCGAAATGGTCGAGACATAAAGATTGATATAATGGAAGCCTATATTTGGATATCGAAATCATTCCGGGTGAAATCGGGATTTTACCGGAGTACCGGGGGGTTACCGAAACCCCCTCGGGGGTTAATGGGCCTACATGGGCCCTAAGGGAGAAGAGGAGGGCCGGCCAGGGCAGGCCGCGCCCCCCCTCCCCCTAGTCCGAATAGGACAAGGAAGGGGGAGGGGGCGGCGCCCCCCTTTCCTCTTTCCCCCTTCCCCTTTCCTTCTCCAACAAGGCAAGAGGGGGGAGTCCTACTCCCGGTGGGAGTAGGACTCCTCCAGGCTCACCCCTAGGGGCCGGCCACACCTTCCCCCTCCCTCCTTTATATATGGGGGCAGGGGGGCACCCTATGACACACAAGTTGATCTTCGTGATCATTCCTTAGCCATGTGCGGTGCCCCCTTCCACCATATTCCACCTCGGTCATATCGTAGCGGTTCTTAGGCGAAGCCCTGCGTCGGTAGAACATCATCACCGTCATCACTCCATTGTGCTGACGAAACTCTCCCTCAACACTCAGCTGGATCGGAGCTCAAGGGATGTCACCGAGTTGAATGTGTGCAGAACTCGGAGGTGCCGTACGTTTGGTACTTGGATCGGTTGGATCGGGAAGACGTATGACTACTTCCTCTACGTTGTGTCAAGCTTCCGTTGCCGGTCTACGAGGGTATGTAGACAACACTCTCCCCTCTCGTTGCTATGCATCACCATGATCTTGCGTGTGCGTAGGAATTTTTTTGAAATTACTACATTCCCCAACATTGGCATCCGAGCCAGGTTTTATGCGTAGATGTCATATGCACGAGTAGAACACAAGTGAGTTGTGGGCGATATAAGTCATACTGCTTACTAGCATGTCATACTTTGGTTTGGCGGTATTGTTGGATGAAGCGGCCCGGACCGACATTACGCGTACGCTTACGTGAGACTGGTTCTACCGACGTGCTTTGCACATAGGTGGCTGGCGGGTGTCAGTTTCACCAACTTTAGTTGAACTGAGTGTGGCGATGCCCGGTCCTTGCGAAGGTTAAAACAACATCAACTTGACAAACTATCGTTGTGGTTTTGATGCGTAGGTAAGAACGGTTCTTGCTAAGCCCAGTAGCAGCCACGTAAAACTTGCAACAACAAAGTAGAGGACGTCTAACTTGTTTTTGCAGGGCATGTTGTGATGTGATATGGTCAAGACATGATGCTAAATTTTATTATATGAGATGATCATGTTTTGTAACCGAGTTATCGGCAACTGGCAGGAGCCATATGGTTGTCGCTTTATTGTATGCAATGCAATCGCCCTGTAATGCTTTACTTTATCACTAAGCGGTAGCGATAGTCGTAGAAGCATAAGATTGGCGAGACGACAACGATGCTACAATGGAGATCAAGGTGTCGCGCCAGTGACGATGGTGATCATGGCGGTGCTTCGGAGATGGAGATCACAAGCACAAGATGATGATGGCCATATCATATCACTTATATCGATTGCATGTGATGTTTATCTTTTATGCATCTTATCGTGCTTTGATTGACGGTAGCATTATAAGATGATCTCTCACTAAATTTCAAGATAAAAGTGTTCTCCCTGAGTATGCACCGTTGCCAAAGTTCGTCGTGCCCAGACACCACATGATGATCGGGTGTGATAAGCTCTACGTCCATCTACAACGGGTGCAAGCCAGTTTTGCACACGCAGAATACTCAGGTTAAACTTGACAAGCCTAGCATATGAAGATATGGCCTCGGAACACTGAGACCGAAAGGTCGAGCGTGAATCATATAGTAGATATGATCAACATAATGATGTTCACCATTGAACACTACTCCATTTCACGTGATGATCGGTTATGGTTTAGTTGATTTGGATCACGTGATCACTTAGAAGATTAGAGGGATGTCTTTCTAAGTGGGAGTTCTTAAGTAATATGATTAATTGAACTTAAATTTATTATTTACTTAGTCCTGGTAGTATTAGCATATCTATGTTATAGATCAATAGCTCGCGTTTAGCTCCCCTGTTTTATTTTTGATATGTTCCTAGAGAAAACTAAGTTGAAAGATGTTAGTAGCAATGATGCGGATTGGATCCGTGATCTGAGGTTTATCCTCATTGCTGCACAAAAGAATTATGTCCTTGATGCACCGCTAGGTGACAAACCTATTGCAGGAGCAGATGCAGATGTTATGAACGTTTGGCTAGCTCAATACGATGACTACTTGATAGTTTAGTGCACCATGCTTAAACGGCTTAGATCGGGACTTCAAAGACGTTTTGAACGTCATGGACCATATGAGATGTTCCAGGAGTTGAAGTTAATATTTCAAGCAAATACCCGAGTTGAGAGATATGAAGTCTCCAACAAGTTCTATAGCTAAAAGATGGAGGAGAATAGCTCAAGCAGTGAGCATGTGCTCAGATTGTCTGGGTACTACAATCGCTTGAATCAAGTGGGAGTTAATCTTCCAGATAAAATAGTGATTGACAAAATTCTCTAGTCACCATCACCAAGTTAGTAGAACTTCGTGATGAACTATAATATGCAAGGGATGACGAAAACAATTCCCAAGCTCTTCGCGATGCAAAAAATCGATGAAGGTAGAAATCAAGAAAAACATCAAGTGTTGATGGTTGACAAGACCACTAGTTTCAAGATAAAGGGTAAAGGGAAGAAGGGGAACTTCAAGAAGAACGACAAACAAGTTGCTGCTCAAGTGAAGAAACCCAAGTATGGACCTAAGCCTGAAACTGAGTGCTTCTACTACAAAGGGACTGGTCACTAGAAGCGGAACTACCCCAAGTATTTGGTGGATAAGAAGGATGGCAAAGTAAACAAAGATATATTTGATATACATGTTATTGATGTGTACTTTACTAGTGTTCATAGCAACCCCTCGGTATTTGATACTGGTTCAGTTGCTAAGAGTAGTAACTCGAAATGGGAGTTGCAAAATAAACAGAGACTAGTTAAGGGTGAAGTGACGATGTGTGTTGCAAGTGGTTCCAAGATTGATATGATCATCATCGCACACTCCCTATACTTTCGGGATTAGTGTTGAACCTAAATAAATGTTATTTGGTGTTTGCGTTGAGCATAATATGATTGGATCATGTTTATTGCAATACGGTTATTCATGTAAGTTAGAGAATAATTATTGTTCTGTTTACATGAATAAAACCTTCTATGGTCATACACCCAATGAAAATGGTTTGTTGGATCTCGATCGTGGTGATACACATTTTCATAATATTGAAGCCAAAAGATGCAAAGTTAATAATGATAATGCAACTTATTTGTGGCACTGCCGTTTAGGTCATATTGGTGTAAAGCGCATGAAGAAAATCCATGCTGATGGGCTTTTGGAATCACTTGATTATGAATCAGTTGATGCTTGTGAACCATGCCTCATGGGCAAGATGACTAAGACTCTGTTCTCCGGAACAATGGAGCGAGCAATAGATTTGTTGGAAATCATACATACTGATGTATGTGGTTCGATGAATATTGAGGCTCGCGGCAGGTATCATTATTTTCTGATCTTCACAGATGATTTGAGCAGATATGAGTATATCTACTTGATGAAACACAAGTCTGAAATATTTGAAAAGTTCAAAGAATTTTAGAGTGAAGTGGAGAATCATCGTAACAAAAATAAAAGTTTCTACGATATGATCGCAGAAGTAAAATATTTGAGTTACGAGTTTGGCCTTCAGTTAAAACAATGTGAAATAGTTTCACTACTCACGCCACCTGGAACACCACAGCGTAATGGTGTGTCCGAACATCATAACCGTACTTTATTTGATATAGTGCAATCTATGATGTCTCTTACCGATTTACCACTATCGTTTTGGGGTTATGCATTAGAGACAGCTGCATTCACATTAAAAAGGGCACCATCTAAATCTATTGAGATGACACCGTATGAACTATGGTTTAGCAAGAAATCTAAGCTGTCGTTTCTTAAAGTTTGGGGTTGCAATGCTTATGTGAAAAAGTTTCATCTTGATAAGCTCAAACCCAAGTCGGAGAAGTGCATCTTCATACCCAAAAGTAACTGTTGGGTACACCTTCTATCACAGATCCGAGGGCAAGATATTTGTTGCTGAGAATGGATCCTTTCTAGAGAAGGAGTTTCTCTCGAAAGAAGTGAGTGGGAGGAAAGTACAACTTGATGAGGTAACTGTACCTGCTCCCTTATTGGAAAGTAGTTCATCACAGAAATATGTTCCTGTGACTATTACACCAATTAGTGAGGAAGCTAATGATGATGATCATGTAACTTCAGATCAAGTTGCTACCGAACCTCGTAGGTAAACCAGAGTGAGATCCGCACCAGAGTGGTACGGTAATCCTATTCCGGAGGTCATGTTACTTGACCATGACGAGCCTACGAACTATGAGGAAGCGATGATGAGCCCAGATTCCGCGAAATGGCTTGAGGCCATGAAATCTGAGATGAGATCCATGTATGAGAACAAAGTATGGACTTTGATTGACTTGCCCATTGATCGGCAAGCAATTGAGAATAAATGGATCTTCAAGAAGAAGACTGACGCTGACGGTAATGTTACTGTCTACAAAGCTCGACTTGTTGCGAAAGGTTTTCGACAAGTTCAAGGGATTGACTACGATGAGACCTTCTCACCTGTAGCGATGCTTAAGTCTGTCCGAATCATGTTAACGATTCCCGCATTTTATGATTATGAAATTTGGAAGATGGATGTCAAAAGTGCATTCCTGAATGGATTTCTGGAAGAAGAGTTGTATATGATGCAACCGGAAGGTTTTGTCGATCCAAAGGGAGCTAACAAAGTGTGCAAGCTCCAGCGATCCATTTATGGACTGGTGCAAGCCTCTCGGAGTTTGAATAAATGCTTTGATAGTGTGATCAAAGCATTTGGTTTTGTACAGACTTTTGGAGAAGCCTGTATTTACAAGAAAGTGAGTGGGAGCTCTGTAGCATTTCTGATATTATATGTGGATGACATATTACTGATTGGAAATGATATAGAATTTCTGGATAGCATAAAGGGATACTTGAATAAGAGTTTTTCAATGAAAGACCTCGGTGAAGCTGCTTACATATTGGGCATTAAGATCTATAGAGATAGATCAAGACGCTTAATTGGACTTTCACAAAGCACATACCTTGACAAAGTTTTGAAGAAGTTCAAAATGGATCAAGCAAAGAAAGGGTTCTTGCCTGTGTTACAAGGTGTGAAGTTGAGTAAGACTCAAAACCCGACCACGACAGAAGATAGAGAGAGAATGAAAGTCATTCCCTATGCCTCAACCATAGGTTCTATAAAGTATGCCATGCTGTGTACCAGACCTATTGTATACCCTGCCCTGTGTTTGGCAAGGGAGTACAATAGTGATCTAGGATCACTAGACATTGGTCAAAATTTTCCTTAGTGGAATAAGGATATGTTTCTCGATTATGGAGGTGACAAAAGGTCCGTCGTAAAAGGTTACGTCGATGCAAGTTTTGACACTGATCCAGATGACTCAAAGTCTCAATCTGGATACATATTGAAAGTGGGAGCAATTATCTAGAGTAGCTTCGTGCATAGCATTGTAGACATAAAAATTTGCAAAATACATAACGGATCTGAATGTTAAAGACTTGTTGACTAAGATTCTCTCACAAGCAAAACATGATCACACCTTAGTACTATTTGGGTGTTAATCACATAGCGATGTGAACTAGATTACTGAATCTAGTAAACCCTTTGGGTGTTGGTCACATGGCGACGTGAACTATGGGTGTTAATCACATGATGATGTGAACTATCGATGTTAATCACATGGTGATGTGATCTAGATTATTGACTCTAGTGCAAGTGGGAGACTGAAGGAAATATGCCCTAGAGGCAATAATAAAGTTATTATTTATTTCCTTATTTCATGATAAATGTTTATTATTCATGCTAGAATTGTATTAACCAGAAACATAATACATGTGTGAATACATAGACAAACAGAGTGTCACTAGTATGCCTCTACTTGACTAGCTTGTTGATCAAAGATGGTTAAGTTTCCTAACCATAGACATGAGTTTTCATTTGATTAACGGGATCACATCATTAGGAGAATGATGTGATTGACTTGACCCATTCCATTAGCTTAGCACCTGATCGTTTAGTTTGTTGCTATTGCTTTCTTCATGACTTATACATGTTCCTATGACTATGAGATTATGCAACTCCCGTTTACCGGAGGAACACTTTGTGTGCCACCAAACGTCACAATGTAACTGAGTGATTATAAAGGTGCTCTACAGGTGTCTCCGAAGGTACTTGTTGGGTTGGCATATTTCGAGATTAGGATTCGTCACTCCGATTGTCGGAGAGGTATCTCTGGGCCCACTCGGTAATGCACATCACTTAAGCCTTGCAAGCATTGCAACTAAAGAGTTAGTTGCAGAATGATGTATTACGGAAGGAGTAAAGAGACTTGCCGGTAACGAGATTGAACTAGGTATTGGAATACCGACGATCGAATCTCGGGCAAGTAACATACCGATGACAAAGGGAACAACGTATGTTGTTATGCGGTTTGACCGATAAAGATCTTCGTAGAATATGTAGGAACCAATATGAGCATCCAGGGCAGGCCGTGCGCCCCCTCCCCCTAGTACGAATAGGACAAGGAAGGGGGAGGGGGCGGCGCCCCTCTTTCCTATTTCCTCCTTCCCCTTTCCTTCTCCAACAAGGCAAGAGGGGGGAGTCCTACTCCCGGTGGGAGTAGGACTCCTCCAGGCGCACCCCTAGGGGCCGGCCGCACCTTCCCCCTCCCTCCTTTATATACAGGGGCAGGGGGAACCCCATGACACACAAGTTGATCTTCGTGATCGTTCCTTAGCCGTGTGCGGTGCCCCCTTCCACCATATTCCACCTCGATCATATCGTAGCGGTGCTTAGGCGAAGCCCTGCGTCGGTAGAACATCATCACCGTCATCACACTGTCATGGTGACAAAACTCTCCCTCAACACTCAGATGGATCAGAGCTCGAGGGACGTCATCGAGTTGAACGTGTGCAGAACTCGGAGGTGCCGTATGTTCGGTACTTGGATCGGTCGGATCGGGAAGACGTATGACTACTTCCTCTACGTTGTGTCAACGCTTTTGTTGCCGGTCTACGAGGGTACGTATACAACACTCTGCCCTCTCGTTGCTATGCATCACCATGATCTTGCGTGTGCGTAGGATTTTTTTTGAAATTACTACGTTCCCCAACAGATATATGTTGCTTTGTGCTCACTACTAAATGCCAAATCATCGCTAATTCGAATTGGCTTTGATATACCTTGGGATTCGGGTGGATCCATTACTTGAGCACTATATGCCTAGCTTAATGGCTTTAAAGAAAGCGCTGCCAGGGAGATAACCCGGAAGTTTTAGAGAGTCATTTATTTCTGTTGTGTGCTTTTATAAAGTTTAAAAATAAAAATAATGTGCCAAGATTTGCCTTTAGGATGTTTACATTGCTTGTTGGTTCGTGCGGTGCAAAACAGAAACTTTGGCTATAGTGAACGATTTTATATTTTTTACTGGAACGTCAAATGGTTCTGAAACTTCTTGCACTATCTTTCTATACAAATTTTTTATTTTTCCTAATTGTTTCAGATTTTTTGGAGTAACAGAGGTATGGTGAATGTTAGATTACTACAGACTGTCCTATTTAAGGCAGATTCTATTTTTGATGCATAGTTTGCCTGTTTTGATGAAACTATCGATTTCTATCAGTGGATTAAGCCATGGGAAAGTTATATTACAGTAGCTACAATGCAAAAACAAAATATGAATTGGTTTGCAACAATACTTAGAGTAGTGATTTGCTTTATTATACTAACGGGTCTTACCGAGCTTTCTGTTGAGTTTTGTGTGGATGAAGTGTTCGAAGATCGAGGAGGTCTCGATGTGAGGAGATGGAGGAGAGGCAAGAGCTCAAGCTTGGGGATGCCCAAGGCACCCCAAGTAAATATTCAAGGAGACTCAAGTGTCTAAGCTTGGGGATGCCCCGGAAGGCATCCCATCTTTCTTCAACAAGTATCGGTATATTTTCGGATTCGTTTTGTTCATGCGATATGTGCAAATCTTGGAGCGTCTTTTGCATTTAGTTTTCACTTTTATTTTATGCACCATGCTGGTATGAGATAGTCCATGGTTGATTTATATAATGCTCTTCACAGTTCACTTATATTTTTTTGAGTATGGCTTTATAGAATGCTTCATGTGCTTCACTTATATCATTTGAAGTTTGGATTGCCTGTTTCTCTTCACTTAGAAAACCGCCATTTGAAGAATGCTATTTTGCTTCACTTATATTTTTTAGAGCGTGGGCATATCTTTTGTAGAAATAATTAAACTCTCTTGCTTCACTTATATCTATTTAGAGAGATGACATGAATTGGTCATTCACATGGTTAGTCATAAAATCCTACATAAAACTTGTAAATCACTGAATATGATATGTTTGATTCCTTACAATAGTTTTGCGATATAAAGATGGTGATATTAGAATCATGCTAGTGGGTAGTTGTGGATTGTAAAAATACTTGTGTTGAAGTTTGTGATTCCCGTAGCATGCACGTTGGTGAACCGTTATGTAACAAAGTTGGAGCATGATGTATTTATTGATTGTCTTCCTTATGAGTGGCGGTCGGGGACGAGTGATGGTCTTTTCCTACCAATCTATCCACCTAGGAGCATGCGCGTAGTACTTTGTTTCGATGACTAATAGATTTTTGCAATAAGTATGTGAGTTCTTTATGACTAATGTTGAGTTCATGGATTATACACACTCTCATCCTTCCATCATTGCTAGCCTCTTTGGTACCGTGCATTGCCCTTTCTCACCTTGAGAGTCGATGCAAACTCCGCCGGTGCATCCAAACCCCGTGATATGATACGCTCTATCACACATAAGTGATACGTCTCCAACGTATCTATAATTTTTGATTGCTCCATGCTATGTTATCTACTGTTTTGGGCAATATTGGGCTTTATTATCCACTTTTATATTATTTTTGGGACTAACCTATTAACCGGAGGCCTAGCCCAGATTTGCTGTTTTTTGCCTATTTCAGTGTTTTGAAGAAAAGGAATATCAAACGGAGTCGAAACGGAACGAAATCAACTAGAGAAGTTATTTTTGGAAGGAAAGCTACCGGAAAAGCTTGGAGTGCACGTCAGGAAAGAAGGCAGGTGCTCACGAGGGTAGGGGGCGCGCCCACCCCCCTAGGGCGCGCCCCCTGCCTCGTGGCCTCCCCCCTTCGGTCCCCTGACGTACTTCTTTCACCCATATATACCTACGTATCCTAAAACATCCAGAAGCGACAATAGATCGAGAGTTCCGCCGCCAGAAGCCTCCGTAGCCACCGAAAACCAATCTAGACCCGTTCCGGCACCCTGCCGGAGGGGGCAATCCTTCTCCGGTGGCCATCTTCATCATCCCGGTGCTCTCCATGACGAGGAGGGAGTATTTCTCCCTCGGGGCTGAGGGTATGTACCAGTAGCTATGTGTTTGATCTCTCTCCCTCGTGTTCTTGATTTGGCACGATCTTGATGTATCGCGAGCTTTGCTATTATAGTTGGATCTTATGTTTCTCCTCCCCCTCTACTCTCTTGTAATGAATTGAGTTTCCCCTTTGGAGTTATCTTATCGGATTGAGTCTTTAAAGATTTGAGAACACTTGATGTATGTCTTGCCATGCGTATCTGTGGTGACAATGGGATACCACGTGATTCACTTGATGTATGTTTTGGTGATCAACTTGCGGGTTCCGCCCATGAACCTATGCATAGGGGTTGGCACACGTTTTCGCCGTGATTCTCCGGTAGGAACTTTAGGGCACTCTTTGAGGTTCTATGTGTTGGTTGAATAGATGAATCTGAGATTGTGTGATGCATATCGTATAATCATACCCGCGGATACTTGAGGTGACATTGGAGTATCTAGGTGACATTAGGGTTTTGGTTGATTTGTGTCTTAAGGTGTTATTCTAGTATGAACTCTAGGGCTGTTTGTGACACCTATAGGAATAGCCCAACGGATAGATTGGAAAGAATAACTTTGAGGTGGTTTCGTACCCTACCATAATCTCCTCGTTCGTTCTCCACTATTAGTGACTTTGGAGTGACTCTTTGTTGCATGTTGAGGTATAGTTATGCGATCAAATTATGATATTATTGTTGAGGGAACTTGCACTAGTGAAAGTATGAACCTTAGGCCCTATTTCCTATCATTGCAATACTGTTTACGCTCATTTTTATCACTTGCTACCTTGCTGTTTTTATTATTTCAGATTACAAATACCTTATATCTACTATCCATATACCACTTGTTTCACTATCTCTTCGCCGAACTAGTGCACCTATACAATTTACCATTGTATTGGGTGTGTTGGGGACATAAGAGACTCTTTGTTATTTGGTTGCAGGGTTGCTTGAGAGAGACCATCTTCATCCTACGCCTCCTATGGATTGATAAACCTTAGGTCATCCACTTGTGGGAAATTTGCTACTGTCCTACAAACCTCTGCACTTGGAGGCCCAACAACGTCTACAAGAAGAAGGTTGTGTAGTAGACATCAAACTCTTTTCTGGCGCCGTTGCCGGGGAGGTGAGTGCTTGAAGGTATATCTTTAGATCTTGCAATCGAGTCTTTTAGTTTCTTTTTTTATCACTAGTTTAGTTTATAAAAGAAAACTATAAAAAAATGGAATTGAGTTTGTCTCATACGCTTCATCTTTTTAATATCTTTCGTGAGTATGATGGAAAGGAAAATTGTGCCAAAGTGCTAGAAGAAGAATGCATTAAAATGTTTGGCACTAAATCTTTGAATGATGAGCATGATTGCAATGTTGTTAGTACAAATTCTTTGAATATCCATGATACTAATGATGATTGCACTAGTTATGATGAAAATTTCTCCTATAAACATGTCAATTTTTGTGGAGTGCATTGGGTTTGTAAGTACACACCAAATAGGGAAGATAGATATTGCAAGAGGCATAAGTACTTAGAAACTAAATTGTTGCAAGAAGAGCTAGATGAATGTGCTGAAAATTTAAATTATGTTGGCCATGCTTGTGAGCTTTGCAATGAACATGATCATTTCAATACCCAATGCAAATGGTTTCATGATCGTATCGTGTCCAAAAATTGTGATGAGTTGATTTCCCTTACACATTATAATGAACTTAGTTTGCTTATGGGTTACGAAGAAATGAAACGTATAACTAAGCATCTTTCAGAATTTGCTCGTTATAAACTGCTTGGCTTTGATCTAGAGGAAATTTATATGTATTGTGCGGTGAATTGTATTGAAAATCCTTATATTGCCAACTACATAAAGAAAAGAAAACAAATAGAAGATGAAGAGAATACTAATGAAAGGGAAGAGACTTCCCAATACCCTCCTATTATTTCCTATGATGAATAGGTAATGAGGAGGAGCCTCCTATTCAACCAATCTCATTAATAAGGACCTCCAAAAAGAGGATTGAACCCACACATGATGTGGTAAATAAGAAGAAAAGAAAAAGGAAGAGAGGTAAAAAAATGTCTCTCCCAAATAATGCTGCCCCTATTACTATTATGCCTCCTGAAAATATAATTATGGAAGGTAATGATACTTCTTATGATCTTGAAAATCTTTTTGGCACTTGCTTGGAAGAATATGATAATTGCTATACTGTTGGTGCTATCCATACTATTAATGATGAGAGTGATTAT